>NC_056725.1:544798491-545098491 GCF_019279795.1 Protopterus annectens | reverse complement strand
CGACGCAGAAATCCCAAGACTGATATTCGGGCCGACTGGGGGCTACCTGCAGGCAAATAACCCAAGTGTGATGACTGCAACAGTGAAACACGAAGAACATCATCTTTATTACATTAAAATTCTAGAAATGGCATTATAGGTAAATGCTTCAAAATCAAGGATAAAGCAAAAGAGATGCACACACTGATGTGGGACTCCAGGGATCTATATCATATAATCAAAGTTCAACTCAATAATCCTGTGTTCGCTGAACCCAAAAGAGCAAAAGTTTACTTACGTGAACGCTTACCTCAGAGAATGTTTTACACAGAAATGGAAATAATTGACCAACATCAAGAAATCTGCCCTTTTCCCCACTGTATTGCAATCTCAAGAGTTGGTGTATATAACTGGTGGGGGTGGGGGGTGCAGCCCCCCACCTGGGTGAGTTCGATATAGTGCAATGTGTGTGTCAGTCGCAATGTCGGTTAACTAATTATATTCCTTATGTAAACCGTTGTTTGTTTTGGGTTCGATAAACTGAGATTCACTGAGTTGAACCTTCGATGATATGACACAGACCCGGGAGTCCATAGAGCAGGTCTAGTCTGCAGTCTTAATAAATGCTTAACAATTTTTACATTTACAAAGTGAAATTGACTAAAATGATAGCTTACCTCACAAGCAGCTTGGCTGTTGTTAAATTGTTTTGTTAAAAGTTCAATCCACTGTAGCATTGTGGGCTAAGCAAAACAGACATTTACATCATAAGAAAAAGAAAAATACAAACAATTTCCTCATTACATTAAAAAAGTTTTCTTCAAACTTTTTGTATGCTTTTATATATAAAAAATCTGTTTTTCAATACAAAGAAACAAACATGATTTATTACAAGTCAATACATTTTATACAAAGTTCTCAGGGACAAAGCTGGCAATCAAAGGCTACTGAATTGGACAGTGTATCCAATTATTTTTCTCCCTACATTGTCATTTATTTTTTTAAGACAGCTTTATTATACATGGCATTTACATTCCTTGAGAACACAGCAAACTTATCAATGGACAAATTAAGCTCAGACTTAACTTCTCTATCTTTGCCCTAAATATCCACACCACAATATTATCCTTATGTCACCCACAATCATTTCTGAGGAAGTCCTAAGTGCTTTCTCCAAGACTAAGAATACTAGCTCCATGAAGCCAGAGAGTGCCTTTTGTCAGCACTAACACTGCCTGACCAATTAATTACGAAGCCTTTTCAATCCCAGCCTCTCCACTGGACTCATGTCAGAGGTATGGAGAACTGCTGTAGTCATCTGACTCAATAAAGGGTGACACATTACTGACTGGGAAACTATAGACCCAAAAGTCTCACCAGCCTTATCTGAAATGCAATGGAGTACATCATTATGGAACTGATTAAAGGAGAAACGCACCCACAGACTAAAAAAAAAAATGTTTATTTTATAATGATTTGGTGTTTCCTACATTTTAACACCATTCTGGCACTATTTACAGGTTTTTAAATATTTTTATATGTAATTTTAGTCTGACCACATGGGGTCTGGCATCTAAAAGTCATTCTGATTGTTTAGTCTGCCTCTAGGTATCCCACAATGCAGTGCATTGTCTGTAAAAAATTACATCACGCAGGCCTTTTTCTTCCTAAAGCTCCTGTCACTGCATTGATTTTGCATGCATATACTGCTTTCACTCAATTCAATTTTAAGTAACATTTTATGCCATTCAGTGACTACTTAAAACACAAACAGTGCAAATGCCACAGAAGATACTTTCAAAGTGCTTTTTACTGCTGCTTCTTTTTAGAATGGCTAAATTGCAGACTTTTGTTAAGCCTGAATTGTACCTACTTGTACCTACTTGGACTCATCTCCCATCCCCCTTCACACCTAACTTCCCTAGCTGTCAAAGTGTTAAGGATAATTTGAGCTGTTACCTGCTGTGATTGACAACTCACAGCAGGAGACTTGACTCATGTACTGTATCCTTATTCTAGCCTTTACTTTCTGTCTGGGTAGGGGAAGGAACAGGCAGCTGTGACATCACAGCATGGATGGGTTCTTAGGAAAGTCGTGGTGATGTCAGTTTGGGGAGGGAATTGGCAGGAAAACTGCCTGCATTCACTGGCCTTGGTGACATCAATGAATTGGAGACTGCAGTAAGCTTTTCCAGGACGGGATAAAAGTTTTTTGTAAGTGAAACCACCACAATACAGTAAGGTACTATTCTAAGGGAGAGAAACAGTCAATTTAAAATATTTTAAATGCTGTACTGTTCTTTATTCACAGCAGGGAGAGTAAATAGGGAGAAAAATGACAGAGAAGTTGAGCACTTAATAATACAATCCCAATGTTGTCCTTTAACAAAGACAGAGGCAGTCTTCAAACCATGAAACCAAATCAGTTGGCTTTGTTACAGGCAGATCCTTTCTCCTAAACCTGGTGGACTTTTTTGAACAAATCACCAAGGAACTGGATTCATGTAAATCAGTCTACATTGTACAACTGGATTTGGCCAAAGCTTCTGATACAATTCCACATTATGGCATCACTGAAAAGCCAATCAAACTAAATGTCAACAGCTACGTTACCCAATGGAAAGGAAACTGGCTTACTGACAGAAACCAGTCAATTATTGCTGAAGGCGCACACTCAACCCAATCAGTAGTGTATCCAGGGATCTGTAGGAGGACCATTTCTCTTTGATATCAATTTGTCTGATGTCAAGGCCAACACCAAAGGCCTGCGACTGATGAAGTTTGCTGTTTACTGCAAATTGGGAGCTGCCATAAACACAAACCATACACCAAATTTTCTAGCAGGGCTTAACAGACACTAATAAGTGGTGCTTAGACTACAGCCTCAAACTACATGGCAAGAAATGCAGAAGTATGTCCTTTAGCAAATCCGGGCACCCAAGCTCCTATCACATACGGAACACATCCCTCAAGAATTGTGTCAGTCAATAGGGTCTTGGACACTTTCACTGAGAATGAATTTTCCTTTAACTACCAAGTTAGCACGGTTGTTAGGAAATCCTTTTATACAGCCAGATCAGAGGTATATCCTCTAGATTTATGGAAACTATTATCCCCTTCTACTCCACCTTTTTCATGACAATTACAGAGTATAACACCACCTTTGGTGTGTACCTATCTAAGCACACAACCCAGATCTAGAGATACTTGCACTTCCTTTTACTTATTTTGCTTTTGTTTACTGGATGCATCCAATAGGGTTTAGTCAAAAACTTCTTTTCAGTGGAGGCCTAGGGAAAAAAGCTCCAGCATATTAAAAGCATTTCTAAACAGACATTCAGTAATTTACATGAATAGACATTAAATAGCATACATTAACAATTGCACATATACCTGCTAATTAGATTACATTCATATGTAAGTAAAGGAAACTATTACAGAATAAAATACAGTTATGCATTAGTAGATGTTGAACATTGAGCATTTAAAGAGGTGTATTAATATGTCTGTCAAACACATAGCAGATCATGTGATTAGTGCTTAGAAATTCAAAGAAATGGAAGCGAGGTAAGGAACTATGTGGGGAAAAAATGTTAATGTTGTTGTTGTGTCTTTCGGCTTTTCCCGGTTAGGGGTCACCGCAGTGGAACTCCGGTCCGCTAATGATTGGCAGCTGATTTTTACGTGCCGAGTTGCCAGCCCTGACGCACAACCTTCAATGAAGGTACGCCCATTCACGCATGTCTCCATGCAGAAGACGGTCTAGCTGAGAATCAAACTGGACAGCGTCTTACTGTGAGGCGACAACGCTACTGCAGCAGCACCACCACTGCGTGGGGAGAAAATGTTAATATTGCATTTAAAAGGTGAGGTGTAAAAGCAGGTTTAAACACAATTATAGACACAGACACACGCGCACACACACACACAAACACAGCTATCATAGGGTTTACATTAGAAGAGGTGAAGGGTGAGCAGTGTCACACAAAAATATACATAGCAGGGAGATGCCAGTAAAACTATTCATATATTGGTGAAGACTGGTTGTGGGGCATAGGATTCTGAATGCAGAGGATTGGATTGATAAGGCAAGCTGAAAATAACAGTGGCATTTATCCTCGAGATTTTCCTTAATAAGACAATCTAAGGCAGTCATTGTAGCTCAAGCTGAACATGCCCTTAAGTGCTCCTGCACTCTTTCTATGTCCTACTGATTTTTGACATGGGGCCTCTGCCTAGCCTAAACAGTACCGAAGGATTTATATGTACGCAACAACCTCCACATCCATGAAACACACACCACCTGTAATACTGGCTCAGGAGCCCTGAACTTACACCATAATATCCATAGAACCTACTTGTGTGATGGACGACTAGCACAGAGAATACTTATTTTAAAGAACAAACCCACCCTGGATATAAAGCATAATAGTTCCCAACCCCTTTTTAAGAGCAACCTGGATGACTGGATGGCATGGTGCGGCCTCTCAAATTCACATAATTAATCATGTGAAAAGGATTTAACAAGGTCCAAAGTAATTCATCCTGCTGAAGGTCTGGCCAGCCCCCTCCAGCCCTTATGGAAAAAAGATGTAACTAAATCCAAAGTGATTCATCCTTTGGGCCCTAAAATTAATTTCACATCTTGGTAAACTCACTGTGGAATTGTGTGGTTGGGCCACAAATGGCCCAATGAATCAGCAGCCTAGTATTAATGCTTCAATCTATGGTATTAAGAAATAGAGGGCCACTATATACTATGAGGCATAACAATACAATAAGAAGGGATACACATATAATACAAACATTGCCAAACCTCAGAAGTACGTTATCAGTTGAAATTAGAAAATAAAATACAGGCACTTTTAAGAGACAACTACGCAACTATGTAAGAGAAAAACAAACTGAGACATAGTACTACAGAGACAGCATTACTGATGGTCCACTGACCGTATGTAACATAAACAAACCATGAGAATACCAAAAAAGAATACCCTGAGACTATTTGGAGTTTGCTTGTAAACTGGCTGCCCTTTATTATTGCCTTCAAAGGAAATTAAGAGTTAGTCTAACATTCTGAAATCTTCAGTCCTGTCCAAGTAGTACTTGAGTTGTCTGTTGACTCCCAAGGTGTGCAGAATCCTCACTCTTCTGTCATTAGGTTCTGGGAAAAGACACGCAGAAATGAACAGACTAATTGGTTTTAAGTCACCTTGGCTTTATAAAAGATCAGAAAGGGTGAAAAAGAAATGAATTCCATCAACTCAGATAATAATGTAGATGAAGTCACAGCAGTAAGTAAAACTGTCTTCATGGAAGAATCATCTGCCAAATCAAATGAAGATAAAGGCAGCTTCTCCAATACAAAATAATATCTCAACCTGAAGCCACCTAATTCCTATGAAGTCTAATATGTAAAATGCCCTTCAGGAATAGTTTGATGTGAAATAAAGAAGAAAAGGGGAATCCAATGTCAGAGAATCAAACAGCCAAGAGATGCATTTGGATGAAAAGATTAAGAAAGCCCTGCTCTCAGCAATTCACACAGGTACTGGAGAACCACTGAATCCCCAAACTGAGGTGGATCCTGCTTTCTATTATAGCATTAATTAGAAAATCTCTTCAATTTGGCTAAATGTGATTTCTTACTAGCAAGTTTTCTAGCCACCTTTAATACATGTTGCACATCCTCTGAAAAGAGGTGCCGAAATGCGATGAAAAACCTATCACCCATAAAGTCATAAAAAGGTTGGGAATGTTGGGGTCCTAGTTGAAACAGTCCACTCTGTAAGGAAGGTTTTAGGAAATTGCCCTCAGTCAGCTGCATGAGAAAGGAGAACCAGTGTTGCTTGGACCCATGGGAGGGGAAGGGGGTACCAGAAGCATCTTTGAAGAGTTCTTCATTATCTTTAGTAAGACTCTGGTTATTACAAGAAAAGGGGGAAGCATAAAACAGTATTCCATTTTTTAAAACCTTTATTGAATTATCACTTGTGACATAGATTAATTTACATTCATATAAAAGTTATCAAACTATATTAACAAACATACTTCACATATATTACTATATGTCAAACAACGTAAGCAATATTACATAAATTATTCAATTCTTGCCTTTTTTTAAACAATAAACATCTTCATTAAAGCATCACTTACTGCACAGGCAATCATACATTTATATAAAAGAAAATAAACCACACCACACCACCACAATCCTAGTCGCAAGCATTTTATATCACAAATCATACTGACACAGTCCCAGCTGCAAACATTATACATCACTTATAATCTACCCAATCTTTCTCACTCAAACATTACAGAGCTCATTCCTGCTGCCTTTTAGGCCTCATTCCTCCCGTGCATGTATTGTTCCCACAATTCCCAGTTTTCCTATGACGTTTATTCCTTCCCTTTTCTAAAGATCTCAATTCCAGTTGTTTTATCTCTGTTACTATATTCACTACTTCCAGTACAGTTGGTTTAGATTTTAATTTCCATTTTCTAGTAATTGCTTTTTTGGCAGCCACCATTATTAGACATAGCAAGGCCTTACCATATTTAGGCAATTCCGATTCTGTGTCATAACTCAGAAAAATCACCTCCCTCGCCAGACCAATCTGCCCACCCAGCATCTCCGACAGTGTATCCTGCAGCGAATCCTTGCAAACTCACCACACTCCCAGAAAATATGTTCCCAATTTCCTCTTTCTGTCCCTTCACACCTCCAATATTTACTGTCTACCTGACGAAAAATTCTCTGGAGTCTACTTGGGATATAAAAATATCTATGTAAACATTTCCAGGCAAAAATCCTAAATCTTCTACATTTTGTTGTATACGTGGGAGACATACATTCTCCCACTGTTTCTTTGTGACTTGCTTATTCAATCCCTCTTCCCAAGCCTTTCTAACCTCCTCTGATTGATTCTTATAGTTATCGTGCAATATTTTATATTCTCTACTAATTATTCCTTTTTTAATGGCAGCTTCTGTTCTAGATTCTATTACAAACTCTACCCATGCTGGTCTTTCATTTAGGACACCCCTGCTCTGCCTATACTCTGTTATCAATCCCAGATGGGGAAGGAAATCTCAAACCTGCAGTCGAAATAAATTCTTGGTGTCTTGCCATTCGATCATCTTACCCTTTTTAGTTATTTGCTCCCAATACCTTGGTTCCATTGCCAGTTTTCTCCAATAAGTTCCTGCCCCCTCTTGCCTATTGTCTGCATCCCTAATTGCAGTCATCCCTATCGGCAGAATTTCCTGTCTACATTCCCTTGTTGATTTAGGTCTCACAATACTTTTTGCTACTTTATGGAAACAATATTCTACATGATTACTGTTGTTCTCCTTAAAAGCCTGCATCCAAAATCCTAGTCTCTCCTTATTTCTTGAGCTTTCCCCGTGTTTCATCATCATCCCTTTCCACTTTGAATTATGGTTTTCTGCTTGTGCTATGTATAGGAGTCTTAACTGTGTAGCTCTGAAATACTCCTTCAGATTGGGTAATCCCAATCTGCCCTGTTCTGCTGGTAGAATCAGCTTATCCCACTTGACTCTTGTCGTCTTCCCTTTCTCAGATAAAGTCATTCAGCTCTTTATTAATTGCTACCCACAACTTCTCCTCTAGTTGATAAAAATATGCTTGACCTGTTTAAAGACTTAAGGGACTAACAACATTTTAACTGCTTGCATCTTACTATCCCTATCCATATAACAAAGCTTCCATTTTTTCAGTTTTTGTATTTTTTGTTTAGTCTCTTCCCACATATTCTTAGCTGCCACACTAGAATAATTTTTATGCCATACTCCTAAGTATTTAATTTTATCACGTCCCTATTCTGAACCAGTTCATGTGTGGGTACATAATTTAGCACTACTGCCTTTTTTTACCTTCATTAATTTTGTATCCTGAAAATATCTGAAACGGTCTCAAAATGTTCCACAACACTGTAATATATTTTTCTGGTTTTATCAGGTACAAAATATCATCTGCAAATAAAGCCAGCTTTTCTTGATTACCATACCAAAAATATCTTTGAATGTCTGAGTTCCTTATTTTCTTTGTCAATGGTTCTAAATATAATACAAATAATAAAGGGGAAAGAGGACTCCCAGTGTTCTGTTAATGTTGTCAAATGTTTGCCTCCCCTCCACAAAACCACACTGATCCATATCTATCACTTTTAGCATTACATTTACCATTATTTTAGCTATTATAGACATGAACACTTTATAATCATGGTTTTAATATTGAAATGGGCCTGTATGAAGCTGGATCTGATGGATCCTTATCCTTTTTAGGCATTACAGCTACCACTGTTTTCTTCCAGGATGGTGGTACTCCTCCTCTTACGATATAGTTAAACAAAACCTTCCAGATCTTAATCAGTTTTTTCTCCCAGTTTCCAAACGTCCACAGGAAAGCCATTTATTCCTGGGAATTTTCTTTTAGACTGATTATATATCACAATTCTTATCTCATTTCTTCCTATACTATTAGTAATTGAGCCTCAGCTACCTCTAACTTTGACACATTTAATTCTTCCATAAACATTTTCATTTGAATCTTTTCTATTTCTCTGCTTTATAGAGACTCTCATAGAATTTCCAAAATATTTCTAATATCTCTAAAGGATCTCTTATCTTCTTTGTTACAGGCTCCCTAAATTGGTGACAGCCCTTTCTACTTTCTGTTGCCTGAGTTGTAGTGCTGAAAGTTTTTGTGCTCTAGTGTTATCAAAAAGTTGCTTAGCAGCAATCTTTCTAAGATTGTGCATATTACTGAGGTAATCCCTTATTTTCTGCCTAGTATTCTGCAGTTGATCTTCTTGTTCTCTGAGATTCCCAGTATTCTGCAATACTTTCACATTTGTCAGTCCCTCTAAATTCTTATTACTTCTTAACCATAGCTCCCTTTCTTTTATTCCCACCCTATTTTAAACTCCACCTTAATTTTCTCCCAGTCCCTAGCTATATTTTCAGAATAAATTTCTATCCTAACAGCTCCTGAATAATCTCCACTACCCATTCCTTAAATTCGTCTCTTTTCAACAGAGAGGTGGGAAAGCACCAATGTCTCATTTTTATTTCATTATCCTGTGTTTTTATTTTAGTTATTAATGACACATGATCTGAAATAGTTATTGGGTGGGTATCAAGACCTTCAATTAAATGCACATGGTTCCTGTGAAATGTAAATTCTGTCTAGCCTAGCCCAGTTTTTACATCTTGGGGAATAATATGTAAATTCACTCCAAACTACTATTACTGAATTCACATCTTCCATTCCATATTTTCATAAATTTCTTCAAAGAACTACCCTCCTTTGTTATATTTTTCCTTTCTAGGCTACCCAGACAAATCTTCAATGCTGCAAATCAAGTTCCATTCCCCACCTGTAAGTAATATTCTTTGCTGAAAACTGATTATTTCTCCCATAATTTTCTTAAGCTCCATTACTGCAGTTTTAGGTGGAATGTAAATACATGCCATTGTAATCCTCCTCCCTTGCAAGTAGCCCCTTAACACTACAAATCTGCCATTATATTTTTTTTATCTTCTATCACTATTGGAGTTCCTCTTCCAATTAATATAAGTACTCCATTTCCTCTGTCCCAGTATTCTGCTGAATAACCATCCTGAAAACCTTTCTTTATCAAATGCACATGTTCATTTCTAAGTGTATCACCTGTAACATAGCTATTTGCACTCTACATTTTTTAATAAAGTTCACTACTCATTCTTGTTTGTATTTATTTTTGAGGCCATTTGCACTTAGACATTAAAGAAAGCATCATTGTATTAAAAAGTTATTATTCCCACCTTTTATGTATAACACTTTTCTGTTAAATGTCTAGTTCCAGCTTTTGTGTTACATACACACACTGTTTGGCAGGCTGAACTTTTAAACACTTGTTTCTTACCATATCCATTTGAGCCTATGTCACATCTTACAAAACTTTTTGTTTGATTGAAAGCTCTCAGACAAAAAAAAAACACATCCCCAAGACTCCCTTAAAACCTATTAACTTAATAATAACACACAAAAGTATGTACACCTTGAAATACCAAAATTTCAACCTCCTAATAGGAACAAAAGTCCAAGACTGACAGCCACACTCACAAACTTGAGTTAACCTAAAAGAAAGGTCCTCCATGCTAAGACTCATGGTGCAGCCTGCACATCTACTAACTGCTGATTGGTTTTGTCTTGTCTTTATAGCTCTCCCATCCGGGAAAACCCCTGAATGTTTTCAGAGAACATTAACTACTCTGGAAAAGCCCTGAATGCTCCTGGAGAACATTATCTATGTTGGGAAAACCTCTGAATGCTTTCTGAGAACACCGTCTCTTGGCCAAGTTCTCTTTTTTTCCTCAGCCAATCACTCTCCAACAAACTGTAGTCAGTTTATTTTTATCAGATTGCCTCTATGGAAACATGAGAACCAGACAGCCAGTTTCTGTTTATCAGACTGACTCCATGGAAACATGAAGACCAGCTGCAGAAATGTTACTGAATTTCCATGTATTTGCTAGAAAAAAGCCTCATAATATTCAATGTTCTTTTTCATTTACTTGCTCTCTCTTAAAACTTAATAAATCAATTTATGGTCTTTAATGCAGTCATTTCCCTATGCAAGAGTGAGGAAAAGCACATTAATCTCTCTTTAATCATACTTTTTTATGCATTGTACTGCTTACATTTCTTAAAACTGAACAAGAAGAGAGGGATAAGGGAGAAAGAAAAGAAAAAATAAAGAACAGCAGCACCTGTTTATAATTCCCATTACACTTAAAAATAACTGAAAAAAATTACCTTATAGCATGTAAAGTAAAACACATGCCACAAAATTGGTACTATTTAAGGAAAAAATATTTACTTACAGTTAACTTTCTCCCTCCTCTTGCCCTCCTCAAAGTACTTTTCCAAACATTAATGACTTAAAGTAGGCCATATGTTTTAGTCTCCCACAAGCCCAACAAACTCATAAGTTCAATATTTCCAGATTTTCTTGCTCTGTCATATTTCACAAATATAATAACTGCATTGTAATCTCATATTAAGTTACTTAGTTTTATTACTATTCATCTATAAAATCCTAACTCAGACTCATTTCCAACTTTCTCTCTCGATTCTTCTAGTCAAGTCTCATGCTCTCTTCCTTCTCTCCAACATTTTCCATTGAAACAATGGAAAAGGTTTCACAGGTACAGTTTCTCTGTGGTCTTTATAACCAGAAGATCAAGAAGCAGAATCTCAAGCTATTTCACAGCTCACTTTTTGTTGGGCAAACTTTATTTCCTCCTTAGCATGAACTTTATCAAAAATGACTTTGTTCATTCAGGGAAGAATACCTTGAAGACAGCTGGGTACAGCAGTTTGAATCTCACACCTGCATCTTGACATCCCCTGAATGGTGGAATACATTTGCTCCTCTTCTGTCTGGTGTACAATGAGCATTCTTTCCCCACAAACACTTTGCTGACTCCTGCTTTTAGTACTTTGTCCTCTTGCTACAATTGCATCAGAATCAACGCCTTCTGCTGGTAGGATTGTATCTTTACTATTAAAGGTCTAAGTTGCTTTCTTATAGCCAGGTTTGGAGCATACACATGATGTGCCCTTTCAACTAACAACTGCTGTGGAATATCAGTGGAGTTGCTTATTTGTGGTTTCATACAATTAATGCACTGCGTTACTTCCAGCTTCTCTGGTATAGCTGAAAATCTCATGTTTTCCCTACATGTCCTCGAATTCTATTTTTTGAAACATCTCTTCCTGAGCAGTCTCATATTCAGCCATCCTTTTCTTTATTTTGACCTCTAATTTTTGCAGCTTTATCATCGCATCTAAATATTTGTTTAAAGTTCTTCCATTATTTCCAGCCTTTTGTTGTTTGTGTGGATATACTCTATCAGTGCTTTGTTTATTTTAACCAGGCTGGTATACAGTAGTCTTATATCTTCCTGTAGGTTACTGGAAGTCATGTCTGAAGGTTGCATTGCTTTTTGATGAACATCTGCAGAATTTTCCCCAGTCAGTGTTTCTTCCTCACTTTTTGTAGTTGATTTTTCCAGGTTTTCTGTATTCCTTTATTCCTGACATCCAGGCAGTGCACTTACTAGCCTGTTACTGAAATTTATCCATAAACACAAGTCTACTGACTTTCTCTGCTGGGTTTCTGTTTTCAAACTGGGAGAGCTAGAAACAAGCTGTTACTCAATGTGCAGCCATCGTGGAAGACCCATAAAATAATATTCCTGTTCATGGAAAGAAAATGCATCTTTTTTCCCAGGCTAGTTTGCAAGGACACCTGGCACAAAACTGCTCTGTCTGCTATGAAAGGAAGTGAACAGATCTACTTTGGGAACTCATCATTGAAATTTCCTGGAAGACCTCTGCTTGTAACATACATTTGCAAGGATCTGCCTAGGACCTGCTCAGAGTCTGCAATTGTGTCCTGGTCTAACAGAATGAGAGTAACCCAAAGGTAGAGACACTGAACTAAGTTGCTAGCTCCCAGGCAAATATGCCTAGTCTGCAAAGGGGGTAGGACTTTGTTGTTCTCATTTCTGTATGTACCACATAACTGTGGCGCTATCTAGTATGACTAAGAGTGGTCTCAGTGGCCACATTTGCTATGATAGCCTTCATCAGGGACATCATTTCTTTAAGGTTTGTGTGTATGTACTGAAATGAGCCTCCCAAATACCCTGCACCTTTTTCCTTGAGAAACACTTGCCAGACAAAATCTGAGATGTCTGTTGTGAAAGACTGAGTGGGAATGGCGGACAGAGATGGACAGAGACCATGGTTCAGCTGGACTTTGTTGGTCCACCAGATAAGCTCACTTTTGATGAGCTCCAAAACCAGAAAAGGGAAAAGAAAGGGGCCGTCATTGCTGCATCCAGACAAATTTGAGGAACCACTGAATTTTGCTTATGTGAAGTCTTGCTAAAAAGAAGAAGAGAATAGATGCAGCCATGTAGCCTAGAATTATGAGTAAGTTTCTTGCTGTGGAGCTGCTCTAAGAGACCTAATTAAGAAATGCCTTTGAGAGACTGAACCTTCCCTCCAGTGGGAAGTAGGTTACTATTAGGAAGGTTGTCTAGTGAGCATCTTAGAAAGATAAATCTTTAGTATAGTACTAGGGAAAACATTTTTAGATTCAACTTGAACTTAAGACTTTGGAACAGAAGCATGGCTAGGGTTTCTCAAGTGGCGGTGGACAGGGTGAGGCAATCGTTCATGTAGGGATATATGTAAATTCCCTACAGTCTGCAGAAGCGAATGACTGAAGCCAGACATTTTATGAATACTCTTGCTCAGCATATAAGCCAAACAGCAAAGATGTAAACTAAATGTGCACTATCAAAACAAAGAATCTTAAATAATTATAAGTTATGTACTCTCCATAAGCAGGCATCTGTGTTGTGCATTTTCATTATTCCTTACTTATGGGGTCCAGATATGATCTTCGGATCTGACTTGGCCTTATATACTCGACTTCGGATCCAATTCTTGAGCTCTTCCATCTACCCATAAATCCCCTACTCCAAACCTGTTGCCTCAGATCGCGTTTGCTGCTTTATATCCCAATAGCAGAAGAGAAACAGATATAGCCAGATAGAAAAAAACAGGGGTCAAACCTGGAATTGTAGGTTCCAAACACAGTACAATAGGTCCTTCCAGAAGAAAAATGGAAGTGGGATGGATGGGACGGGAGATGAGGAAGAATGAAAATGGGCAACACAGATGCTTAGTTATGGTGAGTACATAACTTATAAACCTTATGTTGTCCTTTTCATTATTCCTCACTTATGGGACAGAGTCCCCAGCTACGTTAGTCTTGAGTGGCCCTCATGGAAGGACATTCCAGAGTACTGCTGAACCAAAGGAGGTTCTATTTCTAGATATGATGTTTAATTTGTAATGTGAAACAAAGGTATGAATCTTGGACCATGTAGCTACTGCACAAATGTCAACAACAGATGTTCTTGACCAAAAAGCAAACAAAATAGCCATGGATCTAGGAGAATGAGCTTGGGGAGGTTTTGGCAATGTCATACCCTTCTGAGAGTAAATCCATGAAATGCAGTCTGTAATCCATTTAGCTAGGGTAACGTTAGAAAACTGTTGGCCTAGACGATTTCGAGAGAAAGATACAAAAAGGAGGTCCGACTTTCTAAACATTTTTGTCTTGTGAAGGTAAAAATGTAGTTGTCTGTGCACACCAAGGAGGTGTAGCATGTACTCTCCTTTACTGGAACATTTTGGAAAGAAAACTGACAAGTGAATGGATTTCGTTGATGTTATTTGCGGAAGCCACTTTAGGTATATAAAAGAAGGGTTTCCACATGGAAACCCTATTTTTATGAAAAACAATGTAAGGGTTTTTTGGAGTTCAGATATTCTTTTTTTGCTGAAGTTATAGCGACCAAGAAAATGGACTTCCATGATGGAAACTTTAGATTAGATTTGTCTGATGGCTCAAAGGGTTTTTGTGTAAAATTTTCAAGTATCACAGTAAGATCCCAAGGCAGTGAGGGATCCTTTATCAGAGATCTCAGAAGAAAAATGTCTTTCATAAAAGCTTTATACAATCTAGAGGAAACCAAGGAAAAGGATTTATTCCCTGTGAGGAAATTTGAAACTGCTGCCAACTGAAGTTCAATTGTAGACAAACTAGCCCTTCCTTTAAAAAGGGTTGTCAAAAAAAATGAATAGCAGAAATTGGTGCAGAAAAAGGATGAATCCCCTTACCTGACACCCAAATAGAGAACTGTTTCCTTTTACATATATAAACTTTTTTGGTAGAACAGTTTTGAGAAGCCAAAATAATGTCACAAACTGGGGAAGACAGCCTGGACTGTACCTATTACTGGAAGCAGAGAAACCATGTGGTCAGCTTGAGGGCCTAAATGTTGAGGTGTTGAATCCCTGATGAGTGAGAAAGAAGATCCTGAGTATCCTACAGCATGCATGGAGGATAACGAAGATGAGACCATAGACAGGAGAACCATACTTGCCGAGGTGAGAAGGGGTCAGTGAGGATAACTGAGCTCTTCATCCTTCTTACTTTCAGCAAAAATCTTGGAATCTGGGGATGAGGAGAATAAGCATAAAGGAGACTCAATGGTCAAGCATGAAGAAGAACATCTCTCAGTTACCCCCCCGAGGGGGGGGTCAGAATGAAGTACATGTTGCACTTGTTGACAGGGATGGCAAACAGGTTGCAGCAACAGTGACCCCAACACATGAAGATCATATTCGCTTCCTGAGGGGAATCTAAGTGTATTCTTTTACATACACACTTCTGAGGGCCTTCATCAGTGGGATGGTGAGTGGTGAGGTATCGGAACTGACAGAGGAGTAATGAAGGACTGACTGGGGACTTGAACGAGGTGACTGTCCCAGTGGGGTAGAAGAATGAGACTCGGAGCTAAGACCTGACAGTGGTAAAGATGTGTCATCTGAGTGGGGCAGGGATGCCCTTTCTCTAGTTAATGGGAAGGCCCTTACCACAATCTCGAAGGCAGAGTGCCTATGGGAGACACAAGCCATTAGCACCAGATCGGAAGTCTCCTGCACCTCCAACCCCTGAATCCCCTGAGGCACTCCATCCACGGATAGAGTCGGACCCGAGCTATCCAACATCAAAGTGCCAAGCAGCAAGGATGGCTCCAATAATGTCGGTCGACCTCAGTTCCCCTTGATCCAGCACCGATGCTTCTGCTCCAAGAGTCCTCCTCCTCCTCCAAAAGATGCAGAGCTGGATGGCTCAAGGAAGTGGCTGCAGTCGAAGAGTGATGTCTTCAGATCCAATAAGGACACTTCCAGGGATTTCAGATCTGAGGGTTCTGAAACCACAGGCTGGAAAAGACAAGGAGTAACTAAATGAGGATTGGTAATGGGCAGGCTCACAGATCTGACAGGAGCCAGAGACAGAATTGCCCCCATCTGGATCTGGGCTCTGAGGAATTTTCTTATCATCTTATCACTTCTGAATCAGACAAGCTCCTGGAAGAACTAAGCGAAGAGCTAGTCAATGACAGCCTGGAGTGCTTATGTGGAGACTCCTGTAAAAATGGAAAAGGATGTAAGAGTAGGGATCGGATCGAGTGAGCAATGAGACAACCAGATACAAAGAGATGTCGCTTTTGACATAGTAGGATCCTTGGGAGCTGGGTCTGATTTCTTTTAAATTTTGAATGGTGGCTCTAAGAATCAAGTCACAGATGTTGATGGATCAAGAGATTATTTTCTGGTATCCTTGTCTTGGGAAGCAAAATCAGGCTTTCCTTTGTCTGATTTCTTGGAAATGTTTTGAGCAACATTGGAAATAGAAAAAGAGGAAGGAGGAGGAAGTAGACCCTTCAAAGCAAATTTGTTTCTTCTGTCAGTTAGAGCTCTGGTGTTGAACATAGCACAGGAGCAGCATCCAGAATCCAAGTCAGTATCGCGTGCAATAGACACATTCCCTGTGGGCATTTGAATTGGGAATTTTGTGCCCACAATAAAATGCATTTTTTGAATCTAGTTGGTTTGTCTGCCATAATAAAATAAGACAAAGAGTCTTAAGTCAATGAGAAATAACTAAAAGAAAGGTAGAATACATTATTTTTTTAAACAGAAATAGTACCAACAACGGTAGTAGGAAGTATCCTGTAAAACTGGTAGAAAGGGAAAAGGGCAAGAAAAGGAAAGGTAAGATAGAAACCATGGTACCAGAGAAAAGACAGAAGGTTCAGTAAGAGGGGAAAAAGGAAGAACCTGATGATTAGAAAAAACAAAAAACTGTCAAGTTAAGGGAAGACAGGATAGTACTGTTGAAAATTAAAATGAGAAATCTCACTATTTTGTAGAAAAATACACCCGAAAGCTCAAGAGAGAGTGGATCCACATCTGTAGCGATATGGCAGCATATGAGATCTGAGATATGTTAGGCTGGCAGAGCATAATGGGTAAGGGGAGGAGCTTCAGAGTTGAATACAAGGATGTGGAAGAAGTAGCAGAGTCAGATCAAAGACACATCAGTTTAGGAATAAATGAAAATGTCATCATCAAACAACAGGTTCACCCAACAAAAAGTAAGCCAGCAAGCAGAAGAGCACTCTGCTTCTCTTCTTCTGACAGAAAAGTTCATAGAAATACTTTGCCAGTGAAACCTTTTCCAATGTTCCAAAGGAAAATGCTGGAGTTGAATAGAAGAATCAGTATTACCCTTGGACTTGAAGCAAAGTATGGTGATGGGAGATGGAGATGAACATGAAAAAGAGCAGCAAAAGTGAAATAAATAAGAAGTTATAAAGCACCAGTCATGTTTGTGAAATATGTCTTTGCAAGAAAAATTGGCTGAAAAAGACTGGACTTTTGCTGACTTTGTTAAACATGAGGTCTATATTGCCTTGTCTGCTAAGGATGATCTTCAAGTTTTTTGTTTAGGTACCAATAATGAGACCAATAAAGATACTGGTAGGCCCAATGACTCCAATTCCCAAGTTCGATGTACAAACATTTTTTTTTCCAAATTAACCTAATCTATGAAAAGTCTCAGATCTAATGTTTGGCACCTCAATTTATTTAAGGCATATAAACTTCAAGGTATTACACCTAGGGGGTTATGTATTCGTTTACAACCATTAGTTGGACAGGCTGATGAAACATTAACAACTGAATGGGCTGAGGCACAACAGAATGTTTCCACACGATTTGTTGAAATCCTACATTCTTTCTATGAACATAGAATAGTTTGTTCTATATCAGAAGTTACTGAGGCTTGTGAGGAAGTTAAGCAAATTGAAAGTCAGCCCACATATAAATCAGCCTTTTAGAAATGAACAAAAGACTTACCTGATTTTGAAAACTCAGAGAGAGAGGAAAAATTTGTAAATATAATAGGGATTTGAGAGATTACAATTTGGGGAGGTCATTTGACCAACAAAAAGTGTCATGTTTTCTATATACTGAATGATTAATTATTGGATAACCAAGTCACAATTGGTGAATCTCAATTTCTTAGGCAGGAAAATCCCCGTATTCCAACGATTTTCAGAATACCAAAAATCTACAAATATCTTACTGACCCCTGACTTGATGCCCATCGTAGATGGAAAAGCATCTAAGACCTTCACATTGGCTAAGTTTATAGATTTTCATCTTAAATCCTGTCTAAACAACCATTCACACATACTGAAAGATTCATGGGATTGCTTGAGGAAAATTCACAGTGAATTTTATTCAGATCACCTTATTTTAGTTGTAATCGATTTCAAAGATTTGTTCACAGTAATTCCCCATGAGAGGGGTATTATGATGTTCTATTACTTCCTTTGTAAAACTACTACCCTTAGTCACTCGAGGGTTCTTATGTTCAGAACTCTAATGGAACTCATTCTAAAGAATAACTTTATAATGTTCAAAAATCAGTTATTCAGGCAGAGAATGGGTGTCACATTGGGAGTGGCCTGTGCCCCCCTTTTTGCCAACATTGTATTGGCTCAGTGGGAAGTCACTGTAGTGTTTAATTCTGAGCTTTTCCAGTGCTGCAAACTTTATGGGCGATACCTTGATGACATCCTTATTTTTGTGGGATGGGTCCCATAAACAATTGGGTGAATTTTTTGCCTTTTTAAATTCTAGTACCAGCTTCCTACAATTCACTATGGAGACCGACCTTGATGTGATTCACTTTTTGGATATCTCTATTCATAAGGACAGGGTTAAACAGACATTTACCTCAACATTGTATAGAAAACCAACCAATTCACATGCATTACTGCATTTTGATAGTTGCCATCCTATTCATCAAAAAAGATCATTAGTGAAAGGACCAGGGGTTAGGGTTGGCAAGGATGGTGAGTGACTATGCCATGTTTTTGAAAGAGATGGATATATATTTAGGAACATGCTTACTAGGAGAGATTACCCACAATATTTTATTGACCTGATATTGGATAAGGTTACTAGAAAGAGATATGAAGGACACTTTGTCCCACTATTAGGTGCATCATACGATGAACGGAGATAAACTACTGAGGGTACTGAACACAGGAATGAAGAGATGAAGCCCTTTACTAATGCCATGATACTATCTTATAACCCTCTATTTTACAACATAAGGGAAGTTATTATTAACAACTGGGCTCATTTTAGGAGTGAAAATTACCTAAGTAAAACAGGTGAAAAATCACTGATTGTCTATAAAAAGGATCTTAGCATTAAAAATTTGTTAGGAAAAAATATGGTAAATGAACAAAAAGGATATATGAGAAAATGTTGGCACTGTCCACAGTGCCCATATATTATTGGAATGATGTTATATACATTAAGGGATACGGGAAAGTGACCCTGAAATAGAGGTTAAATTGTCTAAGTAAATGTTTAGTCTACATAGCCATCTACCAATAATGTGGACATTTTTACACTGGTAAGACAATTAATTGTTTTAATAAACGTATTTACCAACACCTGTATGCTATACGTAAGGGCAACATAAACAATGCTTTAACGAAACATATTTTAGAATTCCTGAATCATCACTTTAAGTTCAGTGCCATTGAGCAAGTAGTGAATTGTGGTGGGGGGGGGCCTATTGAGTTATTTCTCAAATTCAAGGAGTTTGTATGACAGCTGAGATGTGATGCCACCCATGTAACAGAACTCAATGATATGGTGTCCATTTCTAAACATTTAAAATTAAAAGCAGAATTTCATATGTGATTTTTGAGTAATTTACCATCATAGTAATCTACAGTTCTAGTAACAGAATGATTAAAATTTTTATAGGTTTGTTCACACTATCATAATTTTGTTTACCATTTTTTTCTTTTACTCGTTTATTATCGAGCTACGTTTTTAGTCATAATCATGATCATCATCTTTTAGTAACTTTTCATGTGCTGTTGTTGCTTTTATTTTAATACTGTATGCTGCAACATTATGGACGGTGAGCATCCTATCATTACTGAATTTAAGGAATATGTGATGTTTTCAAACATATTTAAGTGTTTTTACATCTTTTGTGTTCTGAAGAAGTATAAAGTGAAGCTGCGTCTACCAGTGTTCCTTTTGCTCATACTCTTTTAATTTAATGATCTTCACATTTTTGGTTTAGGTACCAATAATAAGACTGGTAGGTCCAATGACTCCAGTTCCCAAGTTCAATGTACAAACATTTTTTCTAAATTAACCAAATCTATGAAAAGTCTCAGATCTAATGTTTGGCACCTCAAATTATTTAAGACATATAAAACTTCAAGTTGTTACACCTAAGGGGTTACATATTTGTTTACAACCATTAGTTGGACAGGCTATGAAACATTAACAACTGAATGGGCTGAGGCACAACAGAATGCTTCCACACGATTTGTTGAAATCCTACATTCTTTCTATGAACGTAGAATAGTTTGTTCTACATCAGAAGTTACTGAGGCTTGTGAAGAAGATAAGCAAATTGAAAGTCAGCCCATGTACAAATCAGCTTTTTCAGGAATGAACAAAAGACTTACTTGATTTTGAAAGACAACTCAGAGAGAAAGATTCGTAAATTTAATAGGGATTTGAAAGATTACAACTTGGGGAGGCTATCTGACCAACAAAAAAGTGTCAAGTTTTCTACACAGGACACTAATAATAGTGGCATCAAAAGGAAACTACAGTAATCTATTTTAAAGAAGTCACACTTCTGGGGATCATTCGTCCTCACACACTGATACTGAAGTTGACCATAAAAAATTGTCACCAGCTGACAAAATGTTACTTTTTCATCAGGAAAGGGGCACTACAATGCATCCAACCCTTTAGGTTTAGAAGAAGGGGTGGCAGGAAGCATCAACCAGGCAGGCTCATTAGAAACATTACTCCACCTTCTGAAACCAATGTCTAATAATTTGAATGCTTCAGAAATACAAGCTTTGGATATTCTTCGATATAATAAAATTCTAGTCATTATTTCTGCTGATAAGGGTGGTGCTGCTGTTGTCATGGATCCATCTATGTATTTGGCAGAAGCAGACAGGGAAATGTCAGATGGCAGGTTTTATACTATAACATGGTTATTGATCCTACATACAAATTTAAAAAGGAGATTGATAGATTTTTGCATCTTGCCTTAAGTGAAGGTATAATTAGCCAACAAACTTTACATCACTTGACTGTTTCAGATCCTTTGCCACAACATTTATATTAACTTCCCAAAATACATAAAGACCCTTATTCACCACTGGGTAGGCCAACTGTATCAGGGAGTGGTTCTTTGACTGAACCACTATCTGCATTTCTGACCATCTATCTTAAGCCCTTATTAAGAGGTGTTAGGGATAGTATTCAAGACAACACTCATTTTTTTTAACATTTTGGAGTCCGAGCTTGAACCTGGTTGGATCATGTGTACCTTAGAAGTCAAGTCACTACACACTAGCATATCACATTGGGCTGGTCTAGCTGCACTGGAATATTGGCTTGAATGTATTCCTCTGTATAGTCTCGGTTTCAATATGTTTATTTGTCTCACAGAACATGTCCTCACCAAAAATGTATTTTACTTTAATGACAAGTGTTATTTACACTTAAAAGGTACAGCTATGGGTGCATCTTTTGCACCCATCTATGCTGATTTATTTATGGGTTACTTGGAACAACAAATTATTTATAATTGCAATCACAATATGTTTTGGATGAAAATGACATTTGGAGAAGATATCTTGATGACTGCTGGCTAGTCTGGAGGGCAGATTTAGGCTACCTTCAGGAATTTCTTGAATTTCTTGAGTATCTCAATAAAAATAAGTGGGGTATACATCTTACAGTTCATTACGATGCTGATTGCATTTCATTTCCTGATGTTCAAATAAGCCGCCAGCAGGATGGGACTTTGGTTATCAATGTTTTTAGAAAACAACGAGGCTCTAATAGCCTATTACATGCCTCAAGTTGTCATCCTAAACATATCATACGCAACATCCCCAAATCTCATTTTCTTAGGATTCGTCAAATTTGTTGAATGGAGGATGGTTATGAATCACAACGACAAGATCTTATTACCAGATTTTGTAACAGAGGATACTGCAAATGTCAAGTCATTCAGACCAGCAATCTTGTTCGTAACTACAACAGGTGTGATTTATTACAATATCAACATCATAATAATGAGAAAGAAAATATCATTAGACTGAACACGGCTTATGGGCGTAATACCCATCAGTTCATGGATATGATCCAGAAACACTGAGATAACTTAGAGGAATGCTAATCTAACATGTTGGATCCCAGCTATCTATTCTCCTTTAGAAGAGGCAAGACACTGGGTGGATTTTTTTAACCAATATAAACACAAATCATCACACTCCCAGTCATTTCAGGGTACAACAGAAGGTGGGGTTCTGTCAGGTTGTGCTCCTTGTGGCCACAGTTCTTTTTGTAAACATGTTAATAAAACTAAAAAATCCACTAGTAAAAACACTTCAAAAATTTTCTATATTAATATTTTTGCCAGTTGAAGCTTGGATTAGATTATACATCTTGTGACCTGCACTTGTTTTGCCTTCTATATAGGTCAAACCTCCTAGCCACTTAGACTTTGTATATCTGAACATCTAAGCAATATAAGAAACAAAACTTCTTCTAATGCTTTATATAAGCATACCTTACAACATCCTACAGCATGTTTTAAATTCACCATTATTGATAAAATAAAGGGCAATAGGAATATGAAAGCTGGACGGCATGATATTTTAAATAACAAAGAACTTGGAATATTTAAACTTGGTGGGATTTTTTTCACCTGGACTGAATGAGCATCTTTAAATTAAGAAGTTATGTACTCACCATAACATTCCATCTGAGTAGGTAAACTTCATTTGTCAGCAACCTATGGGAATTGGATCCGAGCCGGCAGTTTTCAACAGCTTTAGATCCAAGCTCCTCCCCCTACCCATAATCCCCTGCCAACCCTGACTGACCTCAGATCAAGTTTGCCCAAAAGCAGATACTGCTTGAAGACTATTACTACTCTCAAAGATACAGTGGGTAACACCCATGGACCTGAGTATGAAAACATTCTTAAGTGAGGGGGCAGGAGAGAGGGACAGTTGCTGACAAATGAAGTTTACCTACTCAGATGGAATGTTATAGTGAGTACATAACTTCTTAATCTTAAGTAGTTAACTTCATTTGTGCAGCAACCTATGGGACAGAGTCCCCAGCTACCTGAACCTTGGGCGGCCTTCATGGAAGGATGTTTCGGAGCACTACAGAGCCAAAGGATGCTCTCCCTCTGGAGATAATGTCCAATTTAAAGTGATTGATAAAGGTATGAGATGAGGCCCAAGTGGCTGCCAAACAAATATCCAAAGAGACTCTAGCTCTAAAAGCCGCAGAGGTAGACATAGACCGAGCAGAGTGGGCATGGACTCCCTGAGGTGCGGGCCTGCCAGAACTTTCATATGTGAAAAGGATACACTGTGAAATCCATCTAGACAGCGTGACTTTAGACACAGATTTACTCAAGTTAAATTTGGCAAAGGAGACGAACAACTGGTCAGATTGCCTATGACCAGATGTCCTGTGGATGTAGAAGCGAAGTTGTCTATGCACATCCAGTGAGTGTAATTTGTATTCCCCTTTGTTTTGGTAATTAGGAAAAAAGACTGGTAGTTTGATGGACTGGTTAATATTCGATTCAGAGGCAATCTTGGGAAGAAAAGAGGGATTGGTCCTGAGGTAAGCTCTATCCTTGTGAAAAGTCAAGTATGGGGTTTTACACAGAGAGCTTGTAGTTCAGAGACCCTTCGAGCTGAGGTGATAGCGACAAGAAAGGCCATTTTCCATGACAAGAATTCAAGAATTTAAGATCTACTGAAGCTGCAGGCTCAAACGGGGGAGCTGTCAAGGCCTGAAGCACCAGCGTTAAATCCCAAGGAGGGACTACATCCTTCACTGGAGGTCTGAGCAGAAAGGTGCCCTTCAAAAAGGTCTTACACAATTTTGTGGTGATCAAAGGGCCCAGTTCATTTCTCATGTGATAATGAGAGATAGCTGCTAGTTGAACCTTGACTGTGGAGGAGCTAGTCCCCTGATGAAACAGCCCTGACAGGAAGTCTAATACAGTGGACAAAGGAGCTGTGAAAGGATCCAAATTTCGACGTTCCGCCCAAATGGAGAAACGTTTCCATTTGCTACTATAGATCTTTCTAGTAGAAGGCTTGTGCGCTGCTACTGGAATAGTTTTAACTGGCGAAGAGATATCGGGAGTCCTAGCTACAAGTGGAACTGGAGCAGCCAAGCTGTGAGCTTGAGATTGTCCAGATTCAGGACTGGGAGATCTAGGGGGTGGGATATTATCCGGACGGGGATCAAGAATCCAAGGAGGATTCACCAGATGAGACCAAAGGTAAGACAACCAGGTTTGACAAGGCCAGAATGGGGCAATGAGGATTATCCTGCTCCCCAACCGGCTGGCTTTCTGTAGAAACTTCAGCATCAGAGGAAGAGGAGGGTAAGCATAAAGTAGACCGGGAGGCCAAGCATGCACCAGAGCGTCTCTTGGAGGATGAGAGCGAAGCAGTCGTAACATTTTGTGTTCGAGGTTGGGAGTGTGGCTTAATGGTTAAGGTGTTTGCCTTACAAACACAAGGTGCAGGGTTTGAGTCTCACAAGGGATAATTGGCTAGGCTTAAAATGGCTCACAAGGGCAGTTAGCCTAGTACCAACCTATGAACCTATGAGGGAGAAGCAAAGAGATCGCAACAGGGTTGACCCAATTCGGCGAAAATCTGATTCGCTATCTCGGGATTCAAAGGTAAATTTTTTTCTCACAAAAAAGTCTCTAACGCCTGGAACTCTAGATCAAGCTGCTGTTGGTTAACCGCGGCAAACTAGATCTGGGGTCAGTCAGGGTTGGCAGGGGATTATGGGTAGGGGAGGAGCTTGGAGCTCGGATCTAAAGCTGTTGAAAACTGCCGGCTTGGATCCGAGGTCGGATCCGATTCCCATAGGTTGCTGCACAAATGAAGTTAACTACTTCAGATCTATTGTTTATTAATTAATGAGATGGGCAGATAGAACTAAGTACATTTAATATATAATTTTGACAAATTAGAGCAATACGTATATGATAGATGGACAGCATGATACTCTAAACTAAAAAGAAGGAATCTGGATGATCAAATTTGTGTGATATTTTCACTTGGATTGTATGAGCACCACCATTATTGTTTAAGAATTAATGAGATGGGAGGATACAATTAAGTGCACTTATTATATATTGCTGTTGAACTTTCATTATGTGTATGAACACTGAAGAAGGCTGATAGCCAAAACCGTTTTTTCTAGTGTAGTTTACACTAATATTACTGTTTTGTGTGTATTAAATGCCTAAATATCCTTTCAGTAGAGTGCTGACCATTTTTTTATGTTTGGTCTACATTACATCCTCAAAAAACTTTTCAGTGAACGCCTGTTTACTGACCAATAAACAGCGAAATCCAATTTCTTCTAATGGTCGTTTCAGCAAATTTTTTTTCCGAGGGCAAAAAAAAATTGCTTGGAAAACCAAAAACCAGACAAACTTTTAAACCCTTCAAAGTAGGGGGCTACACCACCCGCCCCCAACTAAATACACCAACTCCAAGATCGCACTACAGTGAGAAAAAGGGCAAGCAGTTTTTCACCTAAGAAAAAATATGATGAAAAAGCCATTTGTGGTAGTTAGATTTCACTGTTTATTGGTCAGCAAACAGGAGTTCACTAAAGTGATTTTTCAAAGAAGTAACATAGACCCAAACATGTTGGTGGACTCCAATGAATATACCTCACTTCATGTGATTAATGTTTAAAAAGACACTAAAAGGAAAAAAAGTAACTGAGTAAAATCAGTTTTGTTCTTATTAGTATTTACAAAGAACATTTCACGATATAAACAGTGTTAAAAACAGTAAAGCAGTTTTGTGCAATGTGTAATCACGGGTATTATACATGTGGGAAAATAATTTTCGGGGACTGTTGCGTTAAAGATATCAAAGTAAAACAAGTACTTTTTTAGTTGCAAGAAATATGGGCTTTACAGTATAACAAAAGAAGGCAGGCTGGCCAAAAGCAAGTTTAATGTTAATATGCTATGATCTTGGGCTGCTGGGGTATAAAATTGCACTGATTATATTATACTAGGAATTAAATTATTTCCACTTATTTCACAAGAACAAATGTCTAAATTAATGTCCTTGGCTTAAGCAAGTAGGCTTTAAAAGTAAGACAAAAACTGATGAAAGCCATTAAAAATTATGTGTCTTACATCTGCAAAGATATTAGCCTGTTTTTCCCCCAATAACACATGTTCAGTGGGAGTCAAGAAATCTGCAGCTAAAGCCACCTGAACATTTTGTTCTGACTGAAATTTACAAACATTTATTGCTGAATATTTTTCTATGGAAACAAGCTGACTGTGTGTGCAAGCAATTAATCTTAAGAGTTCTGAGCATTCTTTGCTGAGGTAAATCAAAATTTAAAGGTACAAAGGGCAAGCAGTTGAGTGAAAAAGGTTGAAATTATGGGAAAAAAGCAGCCTCCCTAGCAGCCTTAATACTTTAATGCATTTAATAAAACAGTGCCCAATTTAGTTCTATTTAAAGACAAACTGCAGATTTTCTAAGGGCTAAAAGTTAATGTTTTCAGAAGGCATACAAGCTGTTCACATTTGAAGGGAAATAGAGAGAAGAACAGACAGTAATCAATGTAAGTGGGACAACAGGCTGTGGCATGTGCTTTAGTAACCTTAATTTTAGGTTAGGCAGTGCCTGTGGGTGCAGTTGTTGTTTTGAGGCAATTGTTTCTATCCGGAGGATTAAAATAGAAGTTATGTTCTTACCATAACGTTCCATGTTAGTTGTCTTCTTCTCGCCTTCTTCTTGCTGGATGGGTTCGGAGCCGACCTCGGCTCCGACTCGGCCACTCTAAAAGCTCGAGAGTTGGTTCCACCGGCTCGAGGCTCCCCTTATATCCCACAATGCTAGGCGTGAGTTACCTCAGATCTCGTTTGTAAGCTAGGCCCAGCCTATAATAGTAATAGAATAACTAGTAACAAAGTCCACCTCTATAAACAAGGGAGAAGAGAAGGGTGACCTACATCCTGATCCAGGAAATATGCACAGCAGAGCATATACCTAAAGTACAGAGGTGGTAGAAAGAGAGGTCACAATCAAAACTCCTCTAGGTCTGTCCAGGCCAGGGGAAGGAGGGTGGGGCGAAGAAGAAGCGAGAAGAAGACAACTAACATGGAACGTTATGGTAAGAACATAACTTCTATATGTTAAGTTGTCTATCTCGCCTTCATTCTTGCTGGATGGGACCGCGTCCTAGCACCTTGTCCCGGGTGGCCTAACGGAACAGACTCTTGAGAACAGTGGAACCAAAGTTAGCTCTATGTCTAGAGGCTAAATCCAGCTTATAATGAGAAATGAAAGTGTGAGGAGTAGCCCAAGTAGCCGCTGCACAAATGGTGTCAATAGGCAGTCTATCTTGGAAAGCTATAGAAGTAGCCAAAACTCTGGTAGAATGGGCTTTAGGTTTGCTAGGCAGCTTTTGGTGTCTAATTTCATAAACAAGGGAGATCAGAGATGTTAGCCATCTGGATAATGATACCTTTGAAACTGAAAGTCCCTTTCTGCCTTCTGCATAAGAGACGAACAGCTGGTCAGATTTTCTGAATTGTTTTGTTCTATCCAAATAGTACCTTAACTGACGATGAACATCTAGCCAATGCAATCTTTGTTCAGATCTGTTAGAATATTCTGGAAAAAACACCGGGAGGTCAATGCTTTGATTTAGGTTAGCCGAGGAGGCTATTTTTGGTAAGAAGGACGGATTGGTTCAGAAGATACTCTGTCCTTATGGAACAACAGATAAGGAGGTCGGGCAGCTGAGTGCATGAAGTTCTGAAACTCTTCTAGCTGAAGTAATAGCTACTAGAAAGAGAGTCTTCCATGATAGTAACTTTAAAGAACAGGAAGCTGCAGGTTCGAAAGGAGAGAGAATTAAAGAACTGAGAACTAAATTTAGGTCCCAAGGAGGAGGAGGATTTCTTACCGGAGGTCTGAGTAGAAAAACTCCTTTCAAAAAAGCTTTGCAAAGCTTGTGGGACATGATGGCAGAATCTGAAATGCCCACATGAAAGTTAGAAATAGCTGCCAATTGAACTTTAAGAGTAGAAGGAGATGAACATGCATGGAAGAGTTCAGCTAGGAAATCAAGGACCATTTGGATGGAAGCAGTGAAAGGATCTATGTCCCTTCCTTGAGCCCAATAGGCTAAACGCTTTCCACTTACTCAAATAAATCTTCGAGTGGAAGATTTATGGGAAGCTATCAAAATATCTCTAACAGAGTGAGATATTTGAGGAAGCCTGGCTAAGGTTGGAATTGGAGGAACCAAGCAGTGAGGTTCAGGGAGGGAAGGGAGCGATGAAACTGACCCGACTGATGGATCAAAAGATCTGGAACTAGGTCCAGATGCCAAGGTCGCTCCAACAGAAACTGATGTAGAAAGGGGAACCAAACCTGTCGAGGCCAGTACGGAGCAATGAGGATCAATGAAGCCTTCTGAGCGATAGCTGTCTGTATCACTTGAGAGATTAGTGGGAAGGGAGGAAAAGCATACAGAAGTCCCGGGGCCAAACCTGGACTAGAGCGTCTCTGCTGGGTTGGCCTGGTAACGGGAAAAGAGTGAAAAAATCTCTGCACTTGCTGTTTTGGGGAGTAGCAAAAAGGTCGCAGCAAGGCTGGCCCCACTTGAGAAAAATTTCTCTCACAACAGAGTCTTTCAGAGACCACTCGTGAGGCATGAGGATAGCGCTGCTCAACTTGTCCGCGATTTGATTGGACTTCCCGGGGATGTGTGTTGCTATCAGAAAACGCTGAGAAGAAATCGCCCATTGCCACAGTCTGAGTGCTTCTCGACACAGGGGGTAGGACCTGGTTCCGCCTTGTTTGTTGATATACCACACTACAGACATATTGTCCGTCTGGATTGCTATCGTTCCCAAGGGAAGAGAGTCTTGAAGGGCTTGCAACGCTAAAAGCACTGCTCTCATCTCTAGAACATTTATGTGCAAGTGGCATTCGTCTGGTTGCCATGTGCCCTGGACAGTTCTGCCCTGATAATGCCCCCCACCCGATCAGGGAGGCGTCCGTTGTCAGAGTAGCAACCGGAGGAAGGAACAAAGGGTCTTCCCAATAAGAGCTGAGGAAGACATCCACTACAGAAGATGATTTCTGCATGATTGCGTGATCATAATGGTGTGAGACATTGGAAGTTGCTGGTACGACCATTGCGTGAAGAGCATCCATTGAAGGATTCTCATGTGGAATCTGGCTAATGGAAGCAGAGGTATGGCAGCCGCCATAATCCCCAACACTTTCAGAACTAGCCTGGCTTTGATTCTGTTGCTGCTGAAGAGGAGTGAGACTATTTTGTGTATGTCTGTTATTCTCTGATCTGTTAGTCTTGCAGACATGTTGACTGTGTCTAGATTTGCGCCTATGAAGGTAATAGTACGACAAGGCGACAAAACAGACTTTCAAATTTTTTTAAATGCCTAAATTTCGACAAGTGCGAAAGGTGTAGTCCCTGGCCATTAGAAGAAGATGCTTGGTGGGAGCTGTGAGGAGCCAGTCGTCCAAATATGGAAACACCTGGAATCCTTGTCGTCTCAGGTGAGAAGCTACCACTGCCATGCATTTGGTAAACACCGGGGCAGTGGTGAGACCAAAGGGCAGGGCCCTGAATTGAAAATGACTGGTTCCCAGCCTGAAGCGGAGGAATCTTCTGGAGCGTCTTTTCATTTTATGTGATAGCACGCATCCTGAAGATCTATAGAGCACATCCAGCTTCCTTTCCCAAAGGGAAGGATGGACTGCAGCGTGACCATCCGAAATCTTGTTTTCTTGACTGACTTGTTCAAGATACTGAGATCCAAAATTGGTCTCCAGTCCCCTGTTTTCTTTGGAACTAAAAGAACCTGGAGTAGATTCCCGCTCCTTGCTGGTCTCCTAGAACTGGCTAGATTCCTCATTTTGCAAGCATCTTTGAAATTTCCAAAGCTGCAAGATCCCTTTGAGCGGTGGAACATCTGGAAGGGATTTTTTGACTGGATTGGAATACGGAAGAAGGGAATGGAATAACCCTCGAAATGATGGACTGTACCCATTTGTCTTGAGTCAGGGATAGCCAGGCTTTTGGGTACAGTGACAATCTTCCCCGACTGCCTCGAAGGTAGGCAGTCGGGCAACACCTGAGGGATGCTGAAAGGGCTTATCAGAGAAGACTTCACGATTGCCCTGGTTCTGCGGACCCCCTCTGCCTCTAGGGCGACGTCTACCATTGTTGTGATCCCCTCTGCCCCTGGCGGGAACCGACTTTGTCGCCAGGCGAAGTCCCTTGAGATTGTTTACGGAACCACATTTTCCCACTTTTCTGGCCTTTGGGGTAAGGCCTAGAAGGAGTAGAAAACGGACTCCGACGGCAGAAAGAGTCTTGCCATCTGTCTCGCACCTAGTCAAGGTTTCTTTCACTTGAGGACCAAAAGAGATGATCCATCAAACGGGAATTAGTGAAAGACGCTTTAAAGGGGTCCAAGTTGCATAACCGCATCCAGGCGTGCCTGCGTAAGGCCACACCTGTCCCTGCGGCCCTGCTCGCTCCATCAGCCGCATAAGAAAGGAGGCGCATGGAGGAGTTAGCTATGGAGTTCAGGGTAGCCAGCTGAGTGTTCATCTTGTCTTGAAAACCCACAGCTGTAGGATCCTTCAACATATCACTCGCTTCCTTGATCAAGTCCCTTTGAAGACGAGTAAAATGGCATAGGTAGTTCAGCGAACGCATTGCAAAGGTCGCCGAGAACATCCGCTTCCCGTACCTGTCCATAGACCTGGATTCCTTGTTAGGTGGATGGACAGGCACCGAAGGATCAGCTAGTTCCTTCTTGGTGGCAGCAGCTACCACCATAGCATCCACAGAAACACCTTTTGTGAGGAATTGCTTGTCGGTTGGTGCTGTTATAAATTTGGAGGGTCTCCTGGGGGTAGGGTCCACTGAATCAGGAGCCGCCCAGGCCTTCTTTGCAACCACCTGCATGAGGGGATCAAAGGGGGGGACACCCAGGAGGTGGAAGGGCGAGAGCCAAACGCCTCAAGATACACAGATTCATCCTCCGAAGGGTTAAGGGCTGGCCAATTTCCCCTCTGTTTCAGGATCTCTAGAATGTCTGCGAAAGAGACATCTTCAGAAGGGGAACGGGGAACCCTCGAATCCTCTAAATCTGTGTCAGAGGTGACAGACTCAGTTGAGTCTAAGTGCTTCCTCTTACACTTTCTCTTCCTAGGGCCTCCCCTGCCAATTCAGGAGAGGCCTCAGAAGAGGATGAGATCCCAACAGGGGATTCTTGAGGAGCTTGCTCTCTGCGGTCTGGGATGAGGGAGTGAGTCGACATAACCAAAGGCACCAAGTGGGAGGGGCGGACGGAGCCGAATGTGGAGTCAAACAAGGTTCCAACACACTCCGCATGACCTCTAATGCACCCCTGTCAGGCAGAGCCAGAGGTCCCCGCTCCGAGAAGCTGAGAACCTCCCTCGGCACCGACAGGGATGGCTCGAGGTCGATGTCGGAGCCGAACTCACCAGCGCCAAGCACCGAGAGGGGGGTCAGACAAGGGTCTGATGCCACTCACCCCCTCGGAGCCGACGAGGGAAGCCCGGCGCCGAGATTCTTCAAAGGAAGAAATCTGAGCCGATGACGGAGCCGAAGACAAATGTATCGGCTTCGACGCTACCACAGTCTCGGTTCCGACGCCTGCCCGAGCTCAAAGGAGTCGGAGGAGGAATATTAATTGGAACAAGCTGAGGCATCGACTGATGAGTCGGACTCTGGAGCATTTGGGCCAGTGCCTCAGACATCAAAAGTCTACTCACTACCCTCTGGAGGTCGTGATCTGATAGCCTCGATGACCTGGAGGAGTGAGATCTATGGCTCCGTTCAGACAGCAGGGGAGACGCTGGAGCCGAATGAACGGAGCCAAGGGACGGTGACCTCGATCTCTTTCTAGATGTCGGCTCCGACGGTATGATCGGAGCCGACCCATGACTCTAATGCCTCGGCTCCGGCCGGAGCCGAGGAAACCACTGAAACAGTAGTCAGAGACTCATTGGCTCCAGCCGGAGCCGATGAAGCAGTAGGCTTCAAAGCCTTAGGCCTCGACTCTGAAGCTGGAGCCGAGGTCCTAGAAGCCTTAGAAGGTTTCCCTGAAGACACAGGAAGGGAACCTTCAGGCTTAATTAAGCCCCTCAAAATGAGCTAATTTTTTTCTCTCCTGCAGGACTCTAGGGCTGAAGCCATGACATACAGCACAAGAGTCCTGCAGGTGTAAAGGTCCCAGGCAGTACACACAAGAAGTGTGACCGTCTGTCAGAGACATTTTCTGACAGCACGAGTCACACTTCTTGAAGCCTGAGACCTTTGTATCCTTGGACATACTCAAGGAACCCGAAGTGTAATCACACACAAAAAACACACACACAGATTACACTGATAGGTTTAAAAGGGAATTATTTAAAACTAAAGGTAAGTTAATAAAATTCCCTAAGTAAAACACATACACACTCTAAGGAAAGGGAAGGAAGGGCCCGAAGGCCTTAGGGAAGAACTAGTGTTCTTTATAAAAGGAGGGGACTGGAAAGATAAAAAGGGGGTAAACAAGTCCACTACACTAAGTGGTAAAGAAATTTACACTAACTAGCCTAAGTTTAAAGAATTTAAACTAGTTTAAACTTTCACTAACCTGGAGCCGGTAGAAAACACACCTCGATCGCTGTAGCGGCAAACGAGATCTGAGGTAACTCACGCCTAGCATTGTGGGATATAAGGGGAGCCTCGAGCCGGTGGAACCAACTCTCGAGCTTTTAGAGTGGCCGAGTCGGAGCCGAGGTCGGCTCCGAACCCATCCAGCAAGAATGAAGGCGAGATAGACAACTTAACATCTTCTTTTCTTTGAAGATGTAAACAACTTTGTGTGTGCTAAGGGGTGGTGTTGCTTTGAAAATTTATTAATTTTTTGGGGGTTTCATTAAAGTCTTGAAAATATTACATGGGTTCAAAAGGAAATGAAAAGAAACAACTGCATATAAGATTATCTAGCCTAACGCAAGTGTGAGCATTTAACATAAAAGTATGAAATACACAAACTGTCATGTATAGTAGGTGGAAACAATAGAGTATTATAATAATGGCTACGCTTATTCATATTATCTTGAAATGTAAATGGCCTTATGGGTATAAGCAAAAAGAAAGACTACTGACTTTATTAAGAAATGCAATGCACAAATAGCAATGCTGCAGGAAACACACATAGAAAGAAATGAACATGTGAATTTTACAAAGAAATGATTTTGTGATGGATATTCAGCAGAATATCAGGGACAAGGGAAAATGGGAGTAATTACACTAATTGCTAGATGGGTTCCAACAATGATAGAAGAGGGAAACAAATTAATGGTAGATTTGTAGCAGTAACGGGATACTGGAAAGGAAGGAGGAGGATTATGCTGACATATATTTATATTCTGCCAAAACTGCTGTTATGGAGCTTAAGAAAAGTTTGGAAGAAGTAACCAGATTTCTGCTGGTAATATTACTTACATATTGGGACTGGAACTTGATTTACAACAGTGAGTATGTATTTGGGGGATGAAGGAGTGGAAATATAACAAAAGAAGGCTGATTTCTGAAGAAATTTGTGAAAATATTTGGTATGGAAGATGTGAATTCAGTAGCAGGAACTCTGAAAGAATTTCCACATTATTACCAAGGTACAAAGTACAGTTGTGTACACTTACCATAAATGTAGATGTTCGAGTGTATTCACTGTAGCAGTCATTACATTTGGGTTATCTGCTTGCAGGTAGCCCTCAGTCGGCCTGATTAACAAAGTATTGGGTCCTGCGTTGATTGCTCTCTCTTCTTCCGTGACGTCAGGTCATCAGGGGTATAAAACACGCAGCCGACGTCATTACATCAGTTTTTTCTTGCCCCAAATGTCAGGTGCCCCTCTAATGGGAAGCAATTAAATATAAAAGTACAAAGATATGCCTCCAGCAAAAAAGCAAATACACCAAAAAGGCTTTTAAGCATAGTAAAGGAAAGTAGAGGTATAGTCAAAAGAAGTTAGGGGGCTGGTGGGAGGGTAACCAGGACTGCAACGGTGAATACACTCGAACATCTACATTTATGGTAAGTGTACACAACTGCAGTATGTTCTTCGTGTTTCACTGTTGCAGTCATTACATTTGGGTAGATTCCCAAAGCTATGGTTGGGAGGAGGAATTTAGATAGCATTAGGGCCAGCTATAAGGCCCTGCAAGACTGCAGTGGCAGAGCCAGCTCTGGATTTAGAAAAAAAATTGGCAAATTATAATGCTTGGTGGAAGTATGTACAGAACTCCAGGTAGCAGCTTCAAGGATGTCCCTGGTAGGGATGCCTCTGAGAAAGGCTGTAGAGGTAGATGCAGCCCTGGTGGAGTGAGGTCTGATCCACTCGGAGATAGGTTGTCCATGGTACTTATAGCAGAAATGAATGCAATGGCTTATCCATTTAGAAATGGTTTGTTTTGAAATAGCCTTCCCCTCTGCCCCCTGCAGCAAATGCCACCAGCAGTTGTTCAGATTTCCTTTGAGGTTTAGTCCTGTCCAAGTAGAATCTAAGTTGTCTGTCTAATGAATGCAGTATCCATTCCCCTTTATTCTGTGGATTGGGAAAGAAGGATGGCAAATGAATGGACTGATTAAGAGCCACACAGGATACCACCTTGGGCATGAAGGATGGATTGGTTCTGAGGTACACCCTGTCTGCATGAAAGACGATGAAAGGCTCCACTGCCATAAGGGCCTGTAATTCAGATACCCTTCTAGCTGAAGTGACTGCTAAAAGGAAAGCTGTTTTCCAAGAAAGAAATTTTAATTCTGCAGTAGCAGCTGGCTCGAAAGGAGGTACAGTGAGTTTCTCCAAGACAAAGTTAAGGTCCTAGGCTGGGGTTGGAGCTCTCCTGGGTGGTCTCAAATTTTTGGCCCCTCTGAGGAACTGCTTAAGCAGTGGATGAGAGAAGAGGGGAGGTTCTGTCATAATGAGCTGAAATGGCTGAGGCGTGGATTTTAATGGAGGAAAAAGACAGGGCCTTGTGAAGCATCTCACTTAAGTATTGTAAAATCTGAGGGAAATTGGGCGCTGCTGTGCTCATCCCTTGAGACTGCTGTTCCAGGCACAGAATCTTTTCCATTTTTAAGCATAAGATTTTCTAGTACTAGGTCTCCTTGCTTCTAAAATGATATCCATCACAGGTTTGCTGAGGGATGGTAAAGGAGAGATTAAGTAATTAGCCAGGCTGCAAGGTTCAGTGTTAGAAGCTGAGGGTGCAGAATCTGGTTCTCCTGCTGAGACAGCAGGAAAGGAGTCTGAGGCAGGTGCCATGGAGATAACCATGACACACTGTGCAGGAGCGGGTACCAGTGTTGGCGTGGCCAGTCTGGAGCAATCAAAATCATCCTTGGTTTGTCCTGTTTGATTTTTAGTAGCACTTTGGAGAGCAGAGGCAGAGGGGGGAAGGCATAGACTGATAGTTTTTTTCAGCTGAAGGACAGAGCATCCACTTTCCAGGCTTGTTTGTGGGGAGTCCTTGTGGAAAATTTGTCCAACTGGTAGTTCTGGGGAGAGGTAAACAGGTCTATATCTGGGCTCCCCCATTTGCTTGTCAACATGTTGAAAATCCTTTGTTCCAGTTTCCACTTGTGTGGGTCCATGAGGTTTCTACTTAGTCCGTCTGCCAGTATACTTAATTTTCCTGGCAGGAATTGAGCTTGTAGGTGCATTTGGTAGCTCAAGGCAGTGTTCCACAATGCCATGGCTAGTCTGCAGAGGGGTAAGAATGTGTAACCCCCCCCCCTGCTTGTTTATGTACCACATAGCAGTGGTATTGTCCGTCTTTACCATTAGTTGTCCTGGAAGAATGTGGTCCTTGAAGGCTGTCAGAGCATTCTGTACAGCTAACATTTCTTTTTGATTGATATGCAGGTGCATTTGAATTGGGTTCCATTTGCCCTGAATGCACTTCCCTGCCAGGTGAGCCCCCCCATGCAGAGTCTGATGCGTCTGTTATTAGAGTTTGGGCAGCAGGGGGTGGTGTAAAAGGTAGTCTCTTGTTTTGGTGGCAGGCCTCTGCCCACCAAAGGAACTCTAGGCATAGGCAGGGTATGACAGGAATCATTGTTTCTAGGTCTTGAGAAGGTTGACACCATAGGCTTTTTAGATACCACTGTAGTTTCCTCATATGCAGTCTTGCATACGGAATTAGAAGAATGCAGGAGGCCATGAACCCCAAGGCTTGCAGTATTTGTCTTGCAGATAGCAGGGTTTTTGTGGCCACTTGTTTGAAGTAAGTTGTCAAATGAATTTGTATCTCTGGCGTGAGGTAAGCCATCTGGGAAGTTGTATTCAAGCTTGCTCCCAGGAATATAATTTGTTGATAGGGTACCAAGTGTGATTTCTTTTCGTTTATGGTGTACTCCAGAAAAGTTAGAACTCTTTGTACAAAGGCCAGATGATTCAAATGTATGTCCTGGCTTTCTGCCTGAATTAGACAATCGTCCAGGTATGGGTATATCTGAATATTTCTTTGCCTGCAAAATGCAATGACTGGAGCTAGGCACTTTGTGAATACCCTGGGCTCAGTAGATAAGTCAAAGGGCAGTGCAGAGAACTGACGGTGCTTATAGCCTGCTTTGAAGCGTAGGTATCTTCTGCAAGATTCCCTAATTGGGATGTGCAGGTATGCTTCTTTTAAATCTAGTGTTGCCAACCAGGCATCTCTGCCTAGCATAGAAAGTAACTGGTGAAGAGTCAGCATCTTGAATTTTGGAATCTCCAAAAAGGTGTTTAGAGTAGACCGGTCCAGGATAGGATGCCATGAATTGTCTTTTCTGGGTACCAGGAAAAGTCTTGAGTAGAAACCTTGTCCCTTTTCCACCTCTGGTACCAGTTGAATAGCACCCATGCTTAAGAGAGTAAGTACTTGATTTTGGGCCTCTGCCCACTGATTTGGGGGTAGGTCCGGCCACCCGCTTGGTGTTGGCAACGTGTGGAAGTGAAATCTGTATCCCTGGGACACTATATTTAAAACCCATTTGTCCTGGGTAATGCGTTCCCAATTCTATGCATGAAGAGCAATCTTTTCCTCCAAAGGGGCAGTCAGCTGATAAGTGCTTGGAAATTTAAAAAGAAAGTCATTGAGACAGTTTACCATAGGGGGGAGTCTTATTCCCAGATTTGGAAGTGGAGGCCACCCACTCCTTAGTTGTGTGTGCCCCCTGGGACTGAAACCTGGGGTTTTTGCTGCATCTCGGTTTGGCTTGAGAAGACTTGGAATGGGCTGGAAAGGAGCAATTCTTAGAGGGCCAGTGCCTACTAAATCTAGGAGGCTGAACTTGTAAAATATCTTTAACAGTTTGCATAGATTTAGCTTTATCTTCCATCTTTTTAAGAACCTCCTCAGCCTTGTTGTCAAACAGGCGGTCCTGATTTAAAGGAGCATCCAACAATTTAGCTTTAACATGATCAGGCAAAGATTGCTCCTTAAGCCAAGCATGCCTTCAAGCACAGACCCAGTAACAGCCGCCCTGCAAGAGGCCTCTAATGAATCAAAACCTCATTGCAAAGTATGTTTTCCAAATTGTTCAGAAGAATGCACTAAATCCTGTAATTCTTTATTTTCCACACAGTCAGGAATCAACATCATTTTCTGTTTAAGCAGTCCAATAACATGTTGCTGATCCTTTAACATATGAAACTGGCAGCTTAAAGCCCTAATGGCCAAGGTTGCAGAAGTGTAATCCTTCTTACCCCATCTATCCAGCGCCCTGGAGTCTCTATCAGAAGGGGTAGGATTTTTAGCATTAGAAGTCTTAATGCCCTTGGGCCCCTGTGAAATAGTCTCTGGATCTGCAATCACATTTTTAAAAAGTAACTTGTGGGACTCAGAGACCCTGTAGTAACTGTCTGGTTTTCTGGGAGCAGGAGGCAGGGAATCAGGGGCCAAACAAGATTCTGAAAAAACATCAACAACAATGTCCAGTACAGGAGGAATAGCTAAAGGCCTATGCTGAGGTAGGAGAGGGAGATCCCTAAGCCTCTTTTTTGAATCAGAAAAATCCTGGCTTTCCCAGTGGAAATGCTCCCTTAGAGTATGTAAGGTTTCCCCACAAGAAAATTCCTCAGGAGGGGAAGCAAAGGGAATGGAGTCCTCTGCATCAGAATCTTCATAAGTACATAAGGGCATATCCAGATCATCAGAAGAATCAGAAACATAATCCTGATCAGAAGATTCATATTCAACTTCTGTCCTAGGCCTCTTAGAAGGAGGGGGTTGGCTACCCCTGATTATAGTTATTAGATCTTCAGCCATTCTTATCATTTGTTTTTTAGGCATAGAGGCCTGTGCATGTGGCCTGGGCGTCGGTTTTTTAGGCATGGATTGAGATTTATGCCTAAGTAAAGAAGGAAGCTTCAGTTTAAAATGCAAGTCCGTAGGCCTGAATACACCCTCATAAGCCGGTGCCTGCACAGCGGCTCCGGACCCATCCAAGGTAGAGAAACCCACGGGTTTCATAGTTGAAGCATCTTGCAGCATACCCGACTCCGAATGGGTCTTAGTAGAGGCCTGCGAATCAGACGTAGCGGGTATCAGGGGCTGCAAAAGTGCCTCACTGAGCACCGGCGAACTGGCGACTGGCTTATGAGAAGCGTCGTCGGCAGTTTTGGACCTTGATGGCCTGTCTCTGTCTTTATCTTTGCATTTTTTCAAAATCCCAGTAGTCGGATGGCTAACTGGTGACATTTCTGGATAATTAAACCGAGAACCGAAATATTTAGAGGCGAAAATATACCGACGACGGATAGTGTGCTGATTAAATAAAGCACAAAACCGACAGCAAGGTATGTCATGGTCAGGACCTAGGCAAGGAATACAGTACGAATGAATACCTTTATGAGGTATTTGCTTTCCACAAGTGATGCAATTAACTTTTACTGACATCGGTAACAATAGAGTTTTATAATAATGGCTACGCTTATTCATATTATCTTGAAATGTAAATGGCATTATGGGTATAAGCAAAAAGAAAGACTACTGACTTTATTAAGAAATGAAATGCACAAATAGCAATGCTGCAGGAAACACACATAGAAAGAAATGAACATGTGAATTTTACAAAGAAATGATTTCATGATGGATATTCAGCAGAATATCAGGGACAAGGGAAAATGGGGGTAATTACACTAATTGCTACATGGGTTCCAACAATGATAGAAGAGGGAAAAAAAATAATGGTAGATTTGTAGCAGTAACGGGATACTGGAAAGGAAGGAGGAGGATTATGCTGACATATATTTATATTCTGCCAAAACTGCTGTTATGGAGCTTAAGAAAAGTTTAGAAGAAGTAACCAGATTTCTGCTGGTAATATTACTTACATATTGGGACTGGAACTTGATTTACAACAGTGAGTATGTATTTGGGGGATGAAGGAGTGGAAATATAACAAAAGAAGGCTGATTTCTGAAGAAATTTGTGAAAATATTTGGTATGGACGACGTGAATTCAACTGAAAGAATTTCCACATTATTACCAAGGTACAAAGTACAGTTGTGTACACTTACCATAAATGTAGATGTTCGAGTGTATTCACTGTAGCAGTCATTACATTTGGGTTATCTGCTTGCAGGTAGCCCTCAGTCGGCCTGATTAACAAGAAAAAGTTTCCCCAGTGAGGTACTTAGCTTTAGTTGAAGACTTTGGTTCTGAAACTCGAAAAAGAAAATTTCAGGAGTCCGGTCAACCGGCATTTGCGAACTGCTTTTGCTTCGGACACCGCACGGCAAGTAAGACTGATGTAAGCGTCGGCTGCATGTTTTATACCCCTGACGACCTAACGTCATGGAAGAAGGGACAGCAACCGATGCAGGACCCAAGACTTTGTTAATCAGGCCGACTGAGGGCTGCCAGCAACAGATAACCCAAATGTAATGACTGCAACAGTGAAACACGAAGAACATCCACCACTGGAATTCCTTCAAGCATTGGAGTAAGGGGAGGGGGGTGTCCAGGGGCTGGGAGTGTTGGCTCTACAAGTTTTTCAGGACCCACTGGATTTTCCGCATGTGGAGTTTTGCCAGGGGCAACATGGGTATGAGTGATGCCATGTGACTTAGAACTCTAAATTTCTCCAACGGGTAAGGAAGTGTGGGAGAGAAGTTTTTAAAAGTATAGAGAAAGTTCTAGGATTCTTTGATATGGAGTGAAGGCTTTCATTTTGTCTGTTCTGATCCTGCATCCCAGGAAAACCAGGTCTTGGGAGGGTATCAGGTGAGACTTTTCATGGTTTATGGTGAACCCTAACTGAGATAGGGTGGAGATTACCTGTTGTAGATGAAGTAGGAGGACTGGGAGGTCTTGAATAAGCAGGTCATCTAGGTATGGGTATATCTGAATACCCCGAGTCCTGCAGTGGGCGATGACGGGGGCCAGTAGAGGGTCCAAAGGGCAAGGCAGAGAATTGCAAATGGCAAGAGCCTACTACAAATCTGTGGTATTTCCTGTAATCTGGGTGAATAGGGATGTGTAGGTAGGCATCCTTCAAATCCAGGGCTACCATGAAAGCCTGAGTTGGAATGAGTGGTAAGAGCAGGGGTAAGGTAATCATTTTGAAACTGGGAACTTTAAGAAAGAGGTTTAGAAAGGATATGTCTAGGATTGACCTCCATGAACCGTCCTTCCTTGGTAGCAGAAACATTACTGAGTAAAAACCTATGTTTCTTTGATGGTATGGTACCTGTTCTACGGTACCTTGATGTAGCAATTGTTGAATAACAGTGGGGAAAAAGGTGGGTTTGGCTTGCAGGTGGTTGAGGGATACCACGAAAGTCATGAAATAGCCTGACTGAATGATGGAGAATATCCATTGTTCTGATGTGATTATCTCCCAGGAGGGAAAGGAGAGTGCGAGATAGAGGAAAAGTGAAGTGTTTTGGTGCAAGGGTGGGAAGTCACAGAGAAGACGATCTGGAGTGGTCAGACTGGCCTCGAAACGGTGTAGTGGACGAACTGGTTGGAAATCCAGGAAAATAATTTTTCCTGGTTTGTCTGCGTCCTTTAGACTGTGGAGCAGAGTGAAAGGATTACCTTCTGACAAAGGAGGTTTTTGTGGATTCCTGTGGTATTTTGGAATAGGAGACACCAGTAGGTGTTTAAGTTCTGCTGAGGCTTGTCCGAACAGAGCTTTGTTATCTAGGGGTGCATCCAACAATTTTGTTTGCACATCCATGTGTAGGGGTTGTAGTCTCACCCAAGAGTATCGTCTCAAGACTGATCCAGATGCAGCAGACTTGGATGAGGCTTCCACAGCATCATAACTGCACTTTATTGAGTGCCTAGTTACTTGGGATGCAGTGGAGAGGAGTGTATTTATTTATGCTTTAATGGGAGAATCTGGAGCCACAGATAGTAATGTGGAGGCCTTGGTAAAGGTATCCAGGACATATCTAGCCATATGTGTTTGGTAGTTGAGAGCTCTAATAGCCAGAGGTGAGGCGGTATAAACTTTCTTCCCTATTCTGTCCATGAATTTACTATCTTTGTTTGTGGGATAAAGAGCAGTCAAAGGCAGTTGCCTAGATGATTTGTGAGCAGACACACCAATAACTGCTGGGTCTGCTGGTGGGTTCCTAGAGAGGTATTGGGTACCCTGAGGGACTTTGTAGAATCGGTCTGGACGTTTGGAAGCTGGTAATTGAGAGTCAGGGGATACAGAAGCAGCCAAGAAAGCATCCTGGAAGGCATGTAGCATGCCACTGAAGGAGAAAAGTCGAAGTACCTTTTTTTGGTGTCATATACTTCAGATGTCTGCCATTTAAAATGCTCCCTCATAAGGGAGATTGTCTCTCCAAAGGTGATTTCTTCCTCTGGAGACTCAGGAGTAATGGAGTCTTCCTCCTCTGGGGTGATGAAATCCTTTGGGGACTCTATTTGGGATTCATATGAAACAGATTCGTCTGAATAGGAGTACTCTTTCTTTTCTGACCTCTAAAGTAGACAGAGGTGAGGGGGCTGGTGGGGCCTGTTGAGTCTGTAAGGTCTGAAAAGCTTTAAAAAGGCGTTGAGAAAAAAATTCCTATCCAGGAACTGGTTGAGTTTCAGGGTATTTAACTTTTTGCTTTTTCTTTTAAGTGAGTAACTGGTGGGGAGACAATCAGAGCAGATGTCTGTCTGGGTGGAAGTGAAGGAGCAAGGCCCTCCAAATGCCTGAGACGTGGTCCCTCTCGGCCATAGTAAAAGTTTCCACGACCCCGGCTTCCATTGACGTTCCCGGGACTGGCTTGGAAACAGATGTCAGCCTCAAGAACCTTCTCGGATGCCTGAGGCACAGCGTGGGATTCTGGTCTAACTTTCTTGGCCTTCTTCCTCGGCAGCTCTTCGGAAGGGCCTACCCGCCCCCCCCATACCGAGTGCAAGACATCAGAGTCTCTGATTTTCTAAACACAATTTTAGTGCGGCAAGATGGCTACGAAGGGTTTTTGGTACAAAGGATATGCAAATAGGGCAGGACATATGGTCACTGGCCTCGCCCAAGCAAAAAACGCACTTCTCGTGTGTGTCCTTGTGAGGAATTCGTTTACCACAAGCGCACTTCCCCTTTCTAGCTGACAAATAAGACTTAACAATAATCAAAGGTAATGATAAAAAACAACAGGGCACTGTATCGGCAGAATGGTCGTCTGGTCTTGGGACTTTTAACGGTCGTCGGAAAACAAGGTCTGCTTTCGGAATTGAACAGTAGGATGGCGTTCACTGGAGCAGGAAAATTCTGAGGAGGGTGCATGCAGATGTCACCTTTATACCCTATGTCAGCTTATGGCCCTAACAAGGGACGTCACACGTACCCTCCTGAAACAAAGTCATGTATACTAGCTGGAAGGTGGCGATGCAGGCAGCAACTCCCTACTGTTATGATTATGCAACATGTGAATAGAAGGACATTTGGAATTATTCAGAGGGGCTGACAAAGGTTAAAGCATTGTCGAATAAGGGGCATCTCAGAACAAGAGGAAGAATAACCGCAGAATGCTAAGCAGGCAATAAAAGAACATTTGGATAACATGCATGAGTTTAGAAAGTTTTCTGTTAAGCAACTATTTTTTGACAACTCCAGAGAACAAACACTTTTAGTGCAGCAACTTAGGCAACAAAAGTAGAAAGGGTTGTCACCAAACTTATGGTTGCAGTCATCACACTTGGGTTAACTGCCTGCAGGTAAGCCCTCAGTCTGCCCAAATATCAGAGACTTAGTATTTCTGCATCGGATGCTGTCACTCCAGAACTGACATTAGGTCGTCAAAGGTATAAAAACAGGTAGCCAATGCCATTACATCAGCTTTTCTTGCCCCAAATGTCAGGAGCCCCCCAGATAGGGAGCTAAGTTATGGAGGGGAAAACACCACCAGTAAAAAGTAAATACCAATATAAATACCCCTGAAAGGGGTGAGTAAAAGCCATAGAGAGGAGAGAGAGAGAAACCAGAGGACTGGAGGGAGGGAAACCAGGACTGCAACAGTGAATACACTGTAACATCTACATTTATGGTAAGTGTACACAACTGTACTATGTTCTTCGTGTTTCACTTGTTGCAGTCATCACACTTGGGTGGATTCTCAAAGCTGGAGAAGGGTGGAGGCAGTCGAGAAGAGTTAGGGCTGGCTAGTATGTCTTGCAGGACTGCTGTTGCAAAACCTGCCCTGGATTTGGAAAAGACAGGCAGGTGGTAATGCTTGGTGAAGTTGTGTACAGAACTCCAGATAGTAGCTTCCAGGATGACCTTGGTAGGGACTCCCCTGAGAAATGCTGTAGAGGTAGAAGTTGCCCTAGTGGAATGTGTTCTGACCCCCTGAGGGGTTGGTTTCTCATGGTGCTTGTAGCAGAAATGGATGCAGTGTGCTATCCATTTGGAAACTGTTTGTTTTGAAATGGCCTTGCCCTCTGCCCCTGTTGCAAAGCTGACTAGTAACTGGTCAGATTTGTTGAAGGGCTTAGTCTTATCAAGGTAGAATCTGAGTTGTCTATGCACATCCTGGGAGTGCAGGATCCTTTCCCCTTTATTCTGAGGATTAGGGAAGAAAGTTGGCAAATGGATGGATTGGTTTAGAGCCACGCTGGACACCACTTTAGGCATAAAGGAAGGGTTAGACCTGAGGGAAACCCTGTCAGCATGGAAAATAATGAAGGGTTACACAGCCGTAAGTGCTTGTAGCTCAGACACTCTTCTAGCTGAAGTGATGGCCAGACGCAAGGCTGTTTTCCAAGAGAGGAATTTAACTCTGCTGATGCTGCAGGTTCAAAGGGGGAAAGCGTGAACTTTTCCAGTACAAAGTTAAAGTCCCAAGCAGGGGTGAGTGCTCTCCTAGGCAGCCTTAAGTTGTTTGCCCCTCTCAGGAACTGCTTGATAAGAAGGTGTGAGAAGACAGGTGGCTCTGTGTTGTAATGAGCCAATATGGCTGAGGCATGTATCTTAATGGAGGAGGAGGACAGGCCTCTGTGGAGTAGATCTGCTAAGTAATCCAGGATTAGAGGCAGGGAGGGCAGAGTTGTGTCCTCTCCTTTAGATCTAGGAGCAGTACCTTTTCCACTTATCAGCACAGGATTTTCTTGTACTGGGTCTTCTGGCTTCAGGAATGACATCCAGCATCTGTTTGCTTAGGGTTGCTGAGGGAGAATTCAAGGAATAAGCCAGGCTGCAAGATTTAGGGTTTGCAGTTGCGCATGCAAAATTAGTCCCTCCTGCTGAGAGAGCAGGGTTAGGTTCTGTTGTGTCAGGGTGGCACCGGTGACAGGCTGTGCAGGAGTGGGTACCAGTGCTGGCGTGGCGACTCCGAGGCAATCAGAATTGTCTTCATAATCAGATACCTCAGTCATCGGACTACTGGTCTGTTGAAGCTGCAGGGGACTGGTTTCTTTTCCTCTTAGCAGGGGAAGGGCTGACTTCCCCTAATCAGCGTAATAAGGGTTTCTGCCACTCTAGGCATTTGTCGTTGTGGCATGGGAGTAGGTGCATGCACTTTGGTCATCAGTTTTCTAGGCGTGGCGCATACTCTAGGCTTAAGAAACTCGGTAGTTTTAGATAAAAAAGCCGTCGGTTTGAGTCAAACACTGGTTGAGTGAAGAACTGCCTCAGAAGCTGGTGCCTGTACAGCGGCTCTGGACCATCCAAGGTAGAGACATCCGCAGGTTCCATAGTTGACGAGTCTCTCGGCATACCGGACTCTAAATGGGTCTCGGTAGAGGCCTGCAAATCCACTGAAGCGGGCATCAGGGGCTGCAAAAGCACCTCACTGAGTACCGGCAAACTAGCGACTAGCTTAACAAAAGCGTTATCGGCAGCTTTGTACCTATGCGGTCTGCCTCTGTCTTTATCCTTACATTTTTTCAGAATATCGGTGGTCGGATGGCTTACTGAAGCCATTTTGGAATACGGAGATTGAGAACAAAAGAATTTAGTGACAATGAGAGCCCGATGGCAAATGGTTCGGGCATTGAACAAGGTACAAAACTGATAGTGAGGTACGTCGTGGTCTGGGCCTAAACAAGTGACGCAGTAAGAATGAAAATCTCTGCGTGGTATTTGCTTTCCACAGGCAAGACAATTGTTAACCTTTTCTGACATTGGTTAGAGCAAGAAAAAAGGATCCCCAATGGGGTACTTAGCTTTAGAAGACTTCAGGATTATTCATTTCGTAAATGAAAATTCAGGTAGCCGACTGGCACTTGCGAACTGCTTCTGCTTCGGGCTCCTCGGCAAGAAAGACTGATGTAATGGCATCAAGTGATCGTTTTTATACCCCTGACGACCTGACGTCAGTCCTGGAGCGACAGCATCCGATGCAGAAATACTAAGTCTTTGGTATTCGGGCCGACTGAGGGCTACCTGCAGCCAGATAACCCAAGTCTGATAACTGCAACAGTGAAACACGAAGAACATCCAGAGATTCTATGGAGATGATATGAGATATTTTGGAAATTTTATCAAAATTTGAATAAAGCAGAGGAAAGTGGGAATCAAAAAAGACCACAAATGGAAATATTCATGGAAGACTTAATTATGCTAAGTTTCGAGGTAGTTAAGACTAAAAAAAAAATAATAGTTAAGACAGCAGGAAAAGAGACTAAAACAGTGGTGTACAGCCAATCTGCAGGGAAATCTCCAGGAAAGTACAGCTGTGTAACTAATAACAGTATATATTCGAATGATTACTGCTGCAGTAACATACACTACATGGGTTATATCCTGCAAAGGTATAACAGCTGGCCAGCTTCTAAAGCTTCAGGGCACCTTCCACATTTCCAAACCCTTAGTCTGCTTGAGCTGAGCTGACTAAATATAGGTTTAGGTGCCAAGCTTTCATGCAAACAGAGACAGACTTAGCTCATCTCTACTGCTATAGTAAGTTTACTTACAAAGCTGTACTATGTTCTTCATATTGATAAAAAAGTAGCCTAAGCTATATAGGCAGACTACAATAGCTTACAAATTTTTGGAGGTGGAAGGACAAGAGTTCAGGATCCCATGGAGAATGGTTCTAGCAAAGCCTTACCTAGACCTAATGAGGGAATCAAGCTTACAGTAGTTTGTAAAAGTATGCTTCTAGAATCCAACCCTTTCCAAAATGCCATAAATTAAGCCAAGGTCCTGGCAGAGTGGACAATGACCCTGCCTGGAACAGTTTTATTATCATGAGTGTAACAAAATAAATCGCCTTAGACAACCATTTGGAAACTGTCTGCTTTGATTTAGGTTGTCCCTCCTCCTTACCTTCACATGAAATGAAAGACTGATCCGAAGACCTGAAAAATGTAGTTATGTCAAGATAGTACTGAGTTATATGTGGACAGTCAAGGTATGCAGTATCCTTTCTCCCTCATTTGTAGGTTAAAGAAGTAAATGAGGAAATGGATAGTGCGGCTTAAAGTAAACTCGGATACCACTTTAGGCATAAAATGAGGATTAATTCTCAAAGCAACCCTGTCACTCTGGAAAATGAGAAAGGGTTGACTCACCCTAAGAGCTTGAAACTCTGATAACCTTCTTGCAGAAGTCAGACCATTCAGTAAAACTGTTCTCCATGTTAAAAGCCTCAAGTCAGCCAGGTTAGCTTCTCTAGCATAAATGTAAGATCCCAAGAAGGGTCCACCAGTTTTCTTGAAGGCCTCTTATGGAAAACTCCTTTAGAAATCATGCTGACATGAGAAAGCATACAAGGAGAGGACACATGGGCAGACATGCTGAAATGGCCAATACATGAACCTTGATGGAGGAGTAAGAAAGGCCTCAGAAAAATCACACAAATATTGTAAAACCACTGACCAACTAGCCATGAACGGGTTCTGGTTATGCTGTTGGCACCAACCAGAAAATCTCTTTCATTTGCTCTTATATGATGTCCTAGTAGCAGGCTTTCTTGTCTCCATTAGTACCTTCTGCATGCATGTCCTTGGCAAACAGGTGCCTATAGGGAATTAAGACCCTATCATCCAGGCAGTCAAAGTTGACTGGGAACAGGGAGACCCAAAATCCTGAGGTATCCCCTCACAGTGACTGAAGTTTGATTGAAAAAAAAATTAGAAATAGAGCTAGTCACAGATCTATTCTTTTCCTGTGAAGAAAAGCTCTTAGAACTGAGGTGTATAGCTGACATCCTAGGAACACAATTCTGTGTGAAGGGGTCAAAAATACTTTTGAATGCTCTCTTGAGATCCTAGCTTGTGTAAAAGGAGGGATTCCTGACGCACAAAAAGTCTCTGCAAAGATAAGCAAATCATCTAAATACGGAAAAATGTGGATACCCTGTAGCCTGCAATGAGCTATAACTGGAGCTAGAAAATAAATGAACACTTTTGGTGTAGTGGATAGTCCAAAGTATAAGGCAGAGAAATGATAGTGATCCAGGCACACAGAACCTCAAGAAACACCTAAGGTTTGGATAAAAAGGGATGGGATAAGCATCTTTTAAATCTAGAGTAATCAGGAAACATGAATGAGAAAGCTTCTCTAACGTAAAAGTAAGATCTCAAGGAAGGGCCACCAGTATTCCATGAGGCCTCTTATGCAAAACCTCTTTCAAAATATTTTTACACGACAATACAATGAAAGAAGAAGATCCAAAAGTAGGCATGCTGAAATGTCCGATAAATGAACCCTGATGGAGGTGTAAGAAAGGTCAAAGGATTGCAACTCTCTCAAATATTGAAAAAACAGAAAAAAAGTAGCTCTAAATGAGTTATACTGCTGGCACCAACTGGACAAACTTTGCTATTTCCTAATATATAACCTTTTACTAGCAGGCTTTCTTGCCTACATTAAGTATGTGGTCCATGCCATCAGCAAGAAGGTGACTAAAGGAAATTAAGACACTATCATCCAGGCAGTCAAGTGAAGTTGACTACGGCTGGCATATACCAATCACCCCTGACTTTGTGTGAGTAGAACCATTCTGTGAGGAAGCTTGTAGTAATTGCCCCTGGCCATTTCTAAAAGGGGCAATTACCACAAACTTTCTCCATTCTGTGAGGAAGCTTGTGGGAGTTGCCTCTGGCAATTTCCAAAACAAGGGAAAACTACTGTTGCCTGGGCCAGAAAGTAATCACCACTATAACCTTGGGGATACCCTCTGAATCTTTAGAAGTACTCTGAATATCAGTGGAGAAGGTGTAAAAGCATACAGGAACATTACTGTCTAGGGAAAGGAAAAGTTATCTGTCTTCCAGACCTTCTTGCATGGCTACCTGGAGCAGAATATTGTCACCTGACTGTTCAGACAGGAGGCAAAACAGGTCTACTTGTGGAACTCCATGCAGATGGATCAATTCTTGGAAGACCCCCTGATCTAGCTTCCATTCATGAAGGTCTGCCCTTTTCCTGCTCAGCTTGTCTGCCACATAGTTTTTGCTCTGATGGAATGTAGGATGCTTGTAGAGTAAGACTGTGCTGTGAAGCTATATCCCAAGCTAACATGGCTAGGCTGCAAAGGGAGTCTGACCTGATTCCCCTTGCTTGTTGATGTACCACATGACTGTTGTATTGTCTGTAGCAACTTTAACAGGTCTTGGGGACCAAAGATGATTCAAAGGGCCGAGTGCCTCGAGCAGCGCAAACATCTTTTTTATATTTATATGCTTGCGTCTGTCCTATGGTGACAATGTGCTTTGGAGTAGGGAGGGAGAAGCAGAGATCTGGATTTATGGAAATTTGCTCTCTCTACCAAGTGACTTCTCTTCTGGCAAACACTAGCACTGGGATTTGAAAAGACAACAGTTGTTGGTGCTGCAGCAAAAGAGACTTCAGATACCACTGTATCTTTCTCATGTGGAGTCTTGCCAGGGGTATCATGACAATCAAATATGCCATGAGACCCAAAATACTGGGGTATTCCCTCACAGTTATCAAAGTCTGAGTGGAAAACCTTGGAAAAAGATCTAGAAATACATCTATTTTTTCCTGTGGAAAAGCTCTTTGAACTGAGGTATCAAGCTGACACCCCAGGAGCACAACCTTGCGTGGAGGAGTCAAAAAAAGACTTTTGAATATTCTCCCGGAATCCTAGTTTATGTGATATCTCTCCCACCTAGTGACAGATTCCTGACACCTTGAAAAAGAGACTGGAAAGATAAGCAACAGCTATACCTGATGTAGAATGGAGCATGTGTTGTGACTTTAAGAAGCATTTCAAAGTGAGTGCACGTGTGTATAAATAGAGAGCATGTGCAGGCAGCAGTGCTATTTTGAGTGAGCAGCCGGAGTATTAACATGTATGAGTGCAGCAGTCAGTTTGTTTATACGTTTAAGTTATTAAACCTCAATCCTGATGTGTTTGTATGTAATAAAGCTACCTGAACCAACCCACAAAGTTGTACATCTGTTTTATGCTGACTGGACGAGCAACATGGTGTCAAAAGTGGCATGCCTGAACAACATGGTGTTAGAAGTAGCATGCCTGAATGACACGGTACCAGGAGTGGCATATTTGAACGACATGGTGTTAGAAATTTCGTCCCAACCTGCTCAAATGATTGAAAAAGTTCAGAAATGAATTTCCGGTAATAAAAAACTCGCATAGATGATTTATTTCATAAAGAAAATGATAAGACACATTTGCAAAGCACAAAATGCATTACTAATCAAACAAAAAGCACAAAACCTATTAGCAATTAAATGAAATGTTCAAAACCACGAGATCTGATAAAATTATTCTAAATACTTATGACAGCGGTCAGAACTACTTCTAATCTGCATAACAAGCGTGTTAAAAGAAAAATGAGTGCATGAAAAGTATAATGAGCATAACAGAAGTGAAACGAACATAACAAGCACAATAAAAGGTAAAATGAGCATGGAAATGAAAAGCAACTGCATCTTTTTAGTAAATGACAATGTTTTTTTATGAGTTACTACTTCGTACTGACCAAAGCTATTCAAAGTATAGAGTTGTTCGAAGTATAGTGTGTAAAGTGTTTGCAGCGTGTGCTTTATTACAGTGCAATTATTTTGAAGAGTTTACTGTGTGCAAAATACAGTTATTTCGCAAAGTGCAGTCAAAGTATAGTCATTTCGAGAAGTTTATTGTGCTCTGTACAACTCATTCGCAAAGTACAGTTATTTCAAAGTGTATCTTACACTGTACAGAGTTACTTTGCAAAGTACAGTCATTTTGAAAAGTTTCTTGTGGAGTGTACAGTTATTTCGCAAAGTGCAATAATTTTGAAGCGTTTCTTATATTGATAAGTGTGGTTTCGCAAAGTACAGTGACTTCAAAGTACTGAGACGTATTTAGCAATCAAGAAGTTATGTACTCACCATAACATTCGATGTATGTAGTCCATCTCGCCTACATTCTTACCAGTGGGTTCGGAGCCGAATATCGGCTCCGACTCGGCCAAACTTTTCTAGCTCCATGTCTTCTATTGGCTGGGCTAAGAAGGAATCCCATGCTGCACTGCTCCATATTCCCAAATCTAGTTTGCTGCGAACACCACATTCATACCCCATGCATAACCACATCCAAGTAAAGAGGAATAAACTAAAGGTGAAGGGAGCTCTAAAAACCACACCTAACCTCCAGATCCTCCAGGAAGGGGGAAGGTGAGAGGGTAAGTAAGAATGTGAGGCGAGATGGACTACATACATTGAACGTTATGGTGAGTACATAACTTCTTGATGTTATGTAGTCCAATCTCGCCTACATTCTTACCCGTGGGACAGCGTCCCTAGCACCTACATCCTGGGAGGCTCAGACTAAAATACTCCTGAGTACTGTGGAACCAAAGGAAGACCTGCCCCTAGATACCACGTCCAGCCTGTAATGAGTAACAAAGGTGTGAGGAGATGCCCAGGTAGCTGCAGCACAAATATCATCCATAGACAATCTGGCCTGATAGGCTGTAGATGTGGATACAGCCCGAGTAGAGTGAGCCTTGACTGGGAATCGTAGGTCTTTACCCCGAGGAATAAGTGAAAGAGATGCAATTTGATATCCATCTGAATAGGGTGATTTTGGAGACAGGGGAACCAAACAGCTGATCAGATTTTCGGAGATCTTTGGTTCTGTGCAGATAGAAACGTAACTGTCTGTGTACATCCAATTGATGAAATTTAAATTCTGCCTTGTTTGAAAAATGGGGAAAAAACACTGGCAACTCAATAGATTGATTAAGATTAGATATGGACGCCACTTTAGGAAGAAAAGAAGGGCTTGGTCTAAGAGAAACCCTGTCCTTATGAAAGATCAAGTATGGAGGTTTGATAGAAAGAGCTTGAATTTCTGAAACGTGTCTGGCTGATGTGATAGCTATTAAAAAGGCAGTTTTCCAGGGCAAGAATTTTAAGTTACAGGTAGCTGCAGGCTCAAAGGCTGGTGAAGTAAGGGATTGCAGAACAAAATTTAGATCCCAGGGCATGATCAGTTCTGAGACAGGAGAACGGAGTAACAGAGTGCCCTTCAGGAAAGCATTACAGAGTCTGTGAGCCATCAGACTAGGCTCATTAGCAACATGAAAATTAGAAATTGCTGCCAATTGAACTTTAATGGTAGCGGACGCTGAGCCCTGCTGGAAAAGCATAGACAAAAACTCCAAGACGGAAGCAATTGGAGCGGTGTAAGGGTCAATTCCTTGGGTATGAGCCCAAATAGAAAACCTCTTCCATTTGCTGGAATAAATCTTCCTAGTAGAGGGGTTATGAGAGGGAAATAAATATGAACTACCTCAGGTGAAAATTGATGAAGCCTAACTAACGATGGAAGTGGAGGAGCCAGGCTGTCAACTGGAGGGTCCGCAGAGAAGGCTGGAGCTGTCCTGACATGTGTGTCAGTAAGTTTGGTTGTGGGTCCAGAGTCCAAGGTGTGTCCACAATGTAGGGATGGAGAAAGGGGAACCAGACTTGACGAGGCCAGTGTGGAGCAATTAGAATCATTCTGCTTCCCAAGGATTGCGCTTTCTGAATCACTTTTGATATCAAGGGGAACGGAGGGAAAGCATAAAGCTGACCGGAGGGCCAATCGTGGACTAGAGCGTCCCTGGGTGATTCCCCCTGTGGGGGGATCAGCGTGAAGTAGTTGCTGCATTTGGCATTGAGGGGGCTGGCAAAAAGGTCGCAGCAAGGCTGACCCCATCTGCTGAAGATTCGTTCTGCAACTAAACGATTCAGGGACCACTCGTAAGGCATCAGAATAGCTCTGCTTAGCCTGTCCGCTATCACGTTGGACTTCCTCGGAATGTGCGTTGCCATCATAAACCGTTGGGAAGATACTGCCCACTGCCACACTCGCATGGCCTCTCTGCACAGGGGGTAAGATCTGGTTCCTCCCTGCTTGTTCAGATACCACACCACTGAAATATTGTCCGAGTGTAATGCGATAGTCCCGAGAGGTAGAAAGCTCTGAAGTGCTTGCAATGCAAGTAGCACTGCTCTCATCTCTAGGACGTTGATATGCAAATGTATCTCGTGATCTTGCCACGTGCCTTGGACTGTCCTGCCGAGATAATGCCCCCCCCCCCAATCTGGGAGGCGTCCGTGGTCACTGTGGCAACCGGGGGTGGTGGAACGAAGGGTTTTCCCCTGTCCAGATTGTTGGTGCAAAGCCACCAACTGAGATCCTGTTTGCATCTGTCCGTGAGCAAAATAGGGTGGGAAAGTGGAAGTCTCTGGAGAGACCATTGAGCAAAGAGGAGACATTGAAGGAGCCTCATGTGCAATCTCGCTAGAGGGACCAACATAATTGTTGCTGCCATAGTCCCCAGGAGTTGGAGAACCCATCTTGCCTTCGCTTTCCTTAGGGGTAGCAGGGCATGCACCTGTTGCTGTAAGACTCTGATTCTTTCCTGTGGTACAAAGGCTTGCATTTGAACGATGTCTAGCTCTGCACCTATAAAAATGACACGATGTGAGGGCAACAAGGCAGATTTTTCCCAGTTCAGTGTTATGCCCAGCTGTTGACAGAGAGTGATGGTAGTGTCCCTGGTTTGGATTAGTAGATGCCTGGTGGGGGCGGTGAGGAGCCAGTCATCCAGATACGGAAACACTTGGAATACCTGACGTCTCAAGTGAGCTGTCACCACTGCCATACACTTGGTGAACACCCCTGGGGACTGTGGTGAGACCAAAGGGCAGGGCTTGAAACTGAAAATGACTGGCTCCCAGCCGGAAGCGTAGGTGACTCCTAGATGCCCCGTCTATTTTGATATGGTAGTAAGCATCCTTGAGGTCAATGGAGCACATCCATACTTCTTTTCCCAACAATGGGAGAATTGACTGTAGTGTGACCATACGGAACTTGGACTTTTGTACATAGTTGTTCAGTTGGCTGAGATCTAATATGGGTCTCAGGTCCCCTGTTCTTTTAGGCAACAAAAAGAATCTTGAGTAAGTCCCTAATCCGATCTGGTCTGAGGGGACATGCTGGATGACTCCTTTTTCTAGCAGCTTTGAAACCTCTGAAGCTGCGTGATCCCTTTAACTGGGTGGAACATCCGGGATTTTTCTGACTGGAGGGGGATCTGACGAAAAGGGGATGAGATAACCTCCGGAAATTATTCGTAATACCCATAGGTCCTGGGTGATGCTTTGCCAGGCTTCCGGGTATAACGATATTCGACCCCCAACTGGCTCCGGAAACGCACAGTCGGGTATCCCATCAGGAGCGATGGTAGGGAGAGCCGCAAAAGGAATCACAGTCTCCCGAATTGCGGGGGCCCCCTCTGCCTCTAGGGTGGCGTCTCCCTGAATAACCTCTCCCTCCTCTGCCTCTGGAGGGAGCTCACCTTGTACGCAGGGGAAAAATCTCTGTGATTTTTTGAACCACATCTTCCCACCCCTCTGGGCCTTGGGGTAAGGCCTAGAGGGAAGGAAAAAACGGACCCCTACAGCAGACAGAGTCTTTCCCTCTTGCTCACACCTGGTGAGGGTGTCTTTCACCTTGGTACTGAACAAAGAACAATCATCAAAGGGGGCGTCAGTGAAAGAAGACTTGAAGGCCTCCGCAAAATGACAAAGGTGCATCCAGGCTTGCCTCCTAAGGGCGGTTGCTGAGCTTGCTGCCCTACTCGCTCCCTCGGCTGCATATGAAATGAGCCGCATGGAGGAGTTAACGATGGAATTGAGGGTAGACACCTGGGCGTTAACCGTCTGGGCCACCGCCTCAGGAACGTTACCCGCAAGAGTATCTCCTAACTCCTTGAAGAGATCTCTCTGGAGCAGAGTAAAATGAGACAGGTAGTTCAGCGACCATAAGGTAAAGGTTGCTGACGAGAGGGTACGCTTCCCGTACCGGTCCATGGTCCTAGACTCCTTGTTAGGAGGATGGACGGAGGAAGAAGTCTCGGCTACTTCCTTCTGAGTGGCCGCCACCACCATGGCATCCACAGAGACTCCTTTGGACAAAAACTCCTTACCCGGGGGAGCAGACAGAAATTTATTGGGTCTCCTGGGTACAGGTTCCACAGAATCAGGGTTCTCCCACACCCTCCTACAAATTAAATCCAGGAGCTCGTCGAAGGGTGGGGACACCCAGGAGGCGGATGGCTGAGCACCAAAGGCCTTCAGGAAGACAGACTCCTCCTCGGAGGGGGCTTTGGACAGCCAGCCACCTCTTTGTTTCAATATCTCCAGGATGTCGGAGAAAGAAACATCGTCAGAGGATGACTTGGAGGACCCCTCCGATTCCTCGAGGTCAGTATCTGAGGTGAGAGACTCATCCTGGGAGTCTATGTGCTTCTTCTTGCATGTTTTCTTTCTAGGGGGCTCCTCAGGAAAAACTCTGAGGGGCCCTCAGAAACCTTTGGACCACTCGTGGGGGTATCTCTAGGCCTTGGGGCTCTGCTGTCTACAGATAGGTGGTGATCAGAGTCTCTCACCGGAGTGGTAGGGGACAGAATGACCGACCCGCATGATGTGGCTGAAGATCTGGCCAGCGCACTCCTCATGGCCTCAAAGGCTGCCCCCCCCCGAGTCCGAGGACCGGCCAGCCTCCGAAATCATGACAGGAGCCTGGGTTCCACGAGCCGAGGCACCAAGAGGGAGACTAGGAACCGAAAGGTGTCCCGAGGTGTCCCCCTCGGGCCCGACTGAAGAATCCCAAGTCCCAAACCCCGTGGACGGCGCTGACTGGGTCGGAGCTGATGTCGGCACCGACCTAGGAACATCACATGGAACAGAGCATTCTGGCTCCGAAGACAGAGATGCGCTCAGAGGAGGAATAATCGAAGAAGGTATCGGGACGGGCTACAGAGCCGACTGGGATGGATGGAGAACAATTTAGCCAAAACCGGTGATTGAAGGAGCCTCTGCACCACCCTATCGACATCCACATCTGAAAGTGTCCTGGAGGATTTGCAGGACAGGGAGGGAGATCGGGATCTCCTCTCAGGTGACACTGGTCTAGTACTGGGCGATCGGCTCTGAAGAGGTTCCAATATAATTGGAGCAGACGCCAGTTCCATCAACACCGACACTTCCTGCGGCCCCGAGGACAGTGGAGCAGAGGAGGTCGGAGCTAGTTTCATTACTTTCTCCGGTGGCTCTGAGGAGACTGACGGAGCCGGAGATCTCTTTTTTGATTTTGTGGATTTAGATTTTGAACTGGAAGCAGGATCCATAGCCTCTTCAAACGAGGGTTTCAAGAGTCCCTTCAGAATTAACTTATTCTTTCTTTCTTGGAGTACCCTGGGACTAAAAGCATGGCAGAAGCTGCAGGACTCCAGCAGATGGATTGCTCCCAGACAATAAATGCATACGGAATGTCCATCGGTGATGGACATCTTGTAACCACACTTAGAGCATTTTTTAAAACCCGAAGGTTTGTGCTCCTTGGAATCTTTGGACATGTTGAAAAATAATCACAAATACCAATATACAAGCAAAACCCTGCCGGACTGGAAAAAACAATTACAGGCACACAAAACCACCACACTAAGCCCGGGAAACTTTTTCCACAAACAGCAGCACACACAATCCTTAGAAGGGACACACACTAAGACGACTAGGGCTAAAAACCTCTAACTAAAACGGTTTTAGACCAAACTCGCATACAGAACAAGGAGACAGACACTAAAAACCTCTAATTCAAATGGTTTATATAGCAGAAAACAAACACAGGGACAAGTAAGGGGATGGACTAGGTCCTCTAACTGAAATGGGCCTAGCCCATTGGAACAGCTAGTGGGACACCACAAACACAATCACACTACAAAATATATACCCAAAAGACACCAAATAGAAATAGCTATTAAAATAGCTTTTTGTTTGTAACAAATTCTCTCAATAAGAAGAAGAAAAAGGTACTTAGCCACAGCAAAGAGCGAGACCACGTCTGAGCTACACGAGCAGCAAACGAGATCTGGGAATATGGAGCAGTGCAGCATGGGATACCTTCTTAGCCCAGCCAATAGAAGACTTCAAACTAGAAAACTTTGGCCGAGTCGGAGCCGATATTCGGCTCCGAACCCACGGGTAAGAATGTAGGCGAGATTGGACTACATAACATCTGCAGTTATTTCGGAGAGTCTACTGTGCTGTTGACTGTAATTACAAGCTTCTGGCATAACATTTCTGGCATATGTGTGCATATGTTCATACATAATTCCAAGGGTCTTTATTACTGTGTGTTGGCAGGGCAGAGGCATTTCGCAGACCCAGTACACTTGTGTTTGATCATAATATGCACAGAATTGGAGAGTATTTGAACAGGAATACAATATTTTCATACAGGCAGCTTTTTCTGATAAAGATGCACATATGAGGGCATTTATTCTGCTTAATCTAGTGGGGTCAGGAGCCATTGATAGAGAGCATTAATTTGTGTATGCACCAGCAGTATATGCAGGAGAATGGGAAAGCAGTCATACTGTTGTACAAGCTGAATCAAGGTAGGACCCTGAGTGCTTAAAACGTAAATTTAGAGAAATGTGCAACCCCCAGACAAATGTTACATTGGAGAGGCACTTATTTTATACAAGAGACCAAAAGCCAGAAGAAACTTTTGCAGCTTACATTACTGACTTGAGAGACAAAGCTAAAATGTGCAGATTTGTTGATTTGAAAGATGAGTTGATAAGGACAGGGTGGTGTTAAAAATGCTGCAGTAAGAAAGATTTTGCTTCAAGACGGTGACTTAACGTTGAGCAAAGCCAGAGAGATTTGTCAAATACACAAGCTTACAGAAAGGTGCACAAATATGCTTGCAAGTGATGAGCATGATTTCAGCAGCCTCTAGAGCAAACGTAGACAGCATGCAGCACGTGGCTAACAGAAACAGGCCTACGTACATGGCAGCTGCACTCCCTGTGGGATTGCCAGGGAGAGCCCGTACCTTTCCAGCAAGTTCTAAGACTAGCTCAGTAAAACAGACATGCTAAGTGCAGCACATGGGTGAGTCAGTAAAACCCAAGTCGTGTCATTGTTAACTGTCGTAACTGTGGTGCCAGTCACGAGTCCAAAAGAAAAAAGTGCTTAGCATTTGGTTAGCAATGCTGCAAGTGTAAAAAATGGAACCAGTTTCAAAGGCTTTGTAAATCAAGCAAGCCTCATTCATTTATTAAAAAAGGTCACTCAAAAAGGCAAGTTGATCATACAGAAATCTGCAACTCTACTTTCTATGTAGATGGTGTTATCAGTGGTTGGTGAAAAGGTTAATACAGTAGATTTGTTGGCAAAAAACGAAGTATTTTGTACTGTCCTGATTAATGGTAAACCCATGGAGCACAAAGCGGACACTGGTTCAAAGTGCAATGTTATGTCAGCAGAAGCATTTGCTACATTAAGAGCTGGTGAACAACTTAATTTGGCCAACTGTGCGAAGCTTGTTGCTTATGGAGGTGAAGAGATTTAAACCAAAGGTTCAGTAGTGCTTTCATGTTATTCAGCTTGCAATTTTATGTAGTCAAAAGACCTCTACAGTCATTATTAGGTCTCAGAGATGGTCTAAAAATGAAATTGCTTTCTTTTACCAAAGAAGCCCATCATGTAAGTACATGTCCTAGTTCCAGTTTCACTGGTGCTATTTTCACAGAGTATGATGATGTTTTCGAAGACAAGCTAAGTAAACTGCCAGTTGTGTACTCCATGAAATTAGACCCAGAGGTCAGTCCAGTGGTCAGACTAGTGAGAAGAGTTCCGATAGCTATTCAGAACGGAGTCAAAGTCCAGTTAGATAAAATGGTGCAGCAAGGTGTGATTTGTTCAGTCACAAAACCAACTGAATGGGGGTCTTCCATGGTAGTCGCTCAGAAGAAAAGCTCAGATGAAAATCAGAATATATATGGACTCAAGAGACTTAAAGCATTACAGAGACCCCACCATCCCATGTGTACAGTCAAGGAAGTTGCTACCCTCATGCCAAATGTCACTGTTTTTTCTATCTTAGATGTGAAGATTTCATTTTGGCAAGTAATGCGTGACTGCAAATCTTCACTACTGACTACATTCAGCATGCCATTTGGTAGAGATTTCTCAGAATGCCCTTTGGAATAAATTCTGCCAGTGAAGTCTTTCAACATGCAATGGAGCAAATTTTTTCAGGTTATCTGTGTACTACAATAGTAAATGATTTACTAGTTGGAGGCAATGGTGAAGCAGAGCATGACAGAAACCAGAGGAAAGTTCTGGAAAGAGCGTGTGAAGTGAATCTAAAGCTCAATCTTCTGAAATGTAAATTCAGGTTATCAGAAGTTACTCATGTGCCATTCTTGAGATGCCAGCTCCAGACAATGTCCAAACCTTACAGCATTTTCTTAGTATGGTTAACTATTTGGGCAAGTTTATACCAGACTGCAGTGAATTATTAGTGCCCTTGAGAGAGCTGGCATGCAAAAATGTCACCTGGTCATGGTTGGAAGAGCACCAGAGATGACTTGAAACAGAAAATTGCCAGTCCACAAATGTGAAGATACTATGATGTCCACAAACCAGTAATTCTTTCCTGTGATGCTTCAAAGTTCGGTCTTGGTGCAGTTATTCTTCAAGACAGCAGACCAGTAGCCTATGCGTCTAGAACTCTTACCCAAACTGAGATGCAGTATGCTCAGATTGAGAAGGAACTTTTGGCAATTGTGTTTGCATGTTCGAAGTTCCATGATTACATTTATGGCCAAGTTATCCAGATTGAAACTGATCATCAACCTCTAGTCACTATTTTAAAGAAGCCTACATCTCTAACGAGACTACAAAGAACGATGCTCAGATTACAAAAGTACAACTTCAAAATGGTCTATACAAAAGGCAAACTTCTTTATTTGGCCAATATCTTATCCAGATCACCCAGAAATACCACAGAAAAGCCTGATACAGAGAATTTTGACTTTGATGTCATGAAGTGCATGATTTTTCTACCACAAGACTTGATGAGCTAAGAGATCATACAAAGACTGATCCAATTTTGCAAAAGTTCAACCACTTCATAAATGTTGGACAGTCATCAAAGCAAAGTACAACCTTATTTTCCTTACAGAGATGATGTTGATGGAAAATGGTATCATTTTCAAAGGTCCAAAAGTTGTCATTCCTACTTCCTTATAATACGAGTACATCCTAATTTTGCATTGCAGCCATCCACGTTTTGAAGGTACCAAAAGAAGGGCAAGGGGACTAGTATTTTCACCTTCTCTGTCAAAAGCTATAAAGTACTTTCATCTTGTTCAGTATGCAATAGTACTAAACCGCATCTGCAAAAAGAGCCACTTCAGCTAAGCCAGATTCCTGAACTACCTTGGTCAACAGTAGCCATGGACATATTCGAGTAGAAAAGTCAACATTACTTAGTGTTGTTAGACACTTATTCAAATTGGTTCAAGCTTGATCTGCTACCTAATGTCCAGTACTGTCATTACAAAGTTGAAACATCATTTCTCAGTCCATGGTAGTCCACACAAAGTTATTTCTAACAACGGTGCCCAGTTTACCAGTCAGCTATCTCAGAAATAGTGGGACTTTATCCATGTTACCAGCAGTCATGAGTACCCAAAGTCAAACGGCTTAGCTGAACATGCAGTACAAAGTGCAAAGCAATAACTAGAGAGGTCAAAGCGTGACAATACCGATGTTTTCTTGAATTTGCTTAACCTCAGAAATATACCCAGTAACAACTTCCCTGGCACACCTGTTCAGAGACTACTGTCTAGGCAAACAAGAACAACTTTGCCTATCAGTTCCAGTTTGCTGGTGCCTAATGCTAAAAACACCAGAGCAATCAAAGCCCAACTATTCAAAAAGCGTTCATTTCAGAAGTCCAGCTATGATAAAAATGAGCAGATTTCTTTGTCCATTGAAAGGAGGAGACATAGTGAGGATACAAACGGTGAAAGGTTCTGATCAAATTGGTCAAGTGAGAGGTGTATGTACTGAGCAGAGAGCTTACTTATTAGAATCTGAGGGTATCTGAGGGTATAGAATACAGAAGAAATAGCAGGCATCTTCTTCCAGTGTCTGAATCGATATTGCAGCACTGTGCCTGTGATACTGACTCTAGATCTCAGAGCAATCCAGACGATGTTCCTGCTGAAAGACATGTCTCAGTAACTACTCCTATTCCTGATAATGTCCCAGATGTCCCTGAAGTTGAACATTCATTAAAGACCGTCCCTGTTGTTAAACCCAATCCTAATTTTTATGTCACATGATCAGGTCGTATTTCCAGACCTAATATAAAATACACAGCAACCTGGACATGATTGTTTCACTTGTAGTTCTGTATAAGTGCATGTTAAAGGATTAATTTTGTACAACTGCATGTCACTGACTGTTGTTATTATTACTATGCATGACTTATTTCTCAGAAAGGGAGTATGTAGAACAGAATATGTGTTGTGACTTTAAGAAGCATTTCAAAGTGAGGGCATGTGCATATAAATACAGAGCATGTGCAGACAGCAGTGCTATTTTGAGTGAACAGCCAGAGTGTTAACATGTATGAGTGCAGTAGTCAGTCTGCTTATAAGTTTATTTAAGTTACTAAGCCTCAATCCTGATGTGTCTGCATGCAATAAAGCTGCCTGCACCGAACCCACAACTGTTCGTCTCTTTTATCCTGACTGGACGAGCGACACCTGGAGCTAAACAACTTGTGAACAGCCTTGGTGCAGTGGACAGTGTAAAGGGTAAGACAGAGGACTGATAATATAATTCAGACACACAAAACTTTAAGAAATGAATGGATGAATAAGGATGTGAAGATAAGCAACTTTTAAATCTAATGTTACCAGGAAAGGAGAATGAAGAAGAGGTAACAGACTGTGGAGAGACAATATATTTAACTTGGGCACTATCACAAACAGGTTTAAGAAAGAAAGTTCACAATTGGCCTGCAGGCATTTTCTTTCTTTGGCACTAAAAACATCCCTGAATAAAAATACTTCTCAACCTAGAAAGGAGAAACTGGTTTTATCACACCCTGAGATAGCACATGTGTTGAAGGACAGGAGTAAATATAAGAGTCTGGGTCTGGCAGTTGAGGAATTACCTCCTGGAATGGAGGGATTTTCTCCCACTGCCATCTGTAACCTCGATGAATGATATTCACAGCCCATTTGTCTGAAAATGATCTGTTGCCATAGAGAAAAATGGAGAATCAGACTTTCTGGAAGGTAAAAGGGTGTGCCGGGGGTGGGGGGCAAAATCCCTTAAATAGTCGTTCTGATTTGTTAGACTGTCTTTGGTTTTGGGGTTCTTGATTTCTTTTTGGAACCCCCTTCCATTTCTTCTCAAACATTTTTTACCTCTAATTTGGAGATGCTTTTTACTTTGTTTTTTTGCTGACACTGGGTGAAGAGTTAAAGAATCCCTTAGAAAATAAGAAAAAGGAGGACTAAAAAACCTTAGAGATTCCCTGTACCATCTTACCCCTTTTATCACTATTTCTGATAAACTCTGAAGCATAGTAGCCAAAAACTAAATCCCTACCCAAAGCAGAATTTAAAATTTCATTTTTCACATCATCTGGGAGATTCTAATAATGCAGCCAGGAAAACCATCTAAAACAGTACCAGTGGCCATAGCCCTGGAAGTACTATCAACTGAGTCATACTCATATTGTAAAACAATGAGTTCTGACATGTAAAATGGAAAAAAAGTAAATAATTTAAAGCAGATTTTTCCTCAAAAAGAAACCAAAGATAAAACATTTTTGTACTTGCACATTTAGTCAGAATAAACTTTATCAGCCTGACATTTCATATACTTCAAATCAAAGTTGCACAAGCATTCACTTTTTGCCCCATACTTATCAATAATCTTCACATCCTTGTCATAAAATATACGACTGGAATTAACCAAATGTTTACAAGCAGTAAGATTAACTAAAGCTACTGCTGCCAGGTCAGGTTAGGGATGAGTGTATAACAACTTATGAGACTGAGAAGCTTCATACATTCTATCTGCTTTTCAGGGATAGTAGGCTGGTAATCAAGAAAACTGCAAGCAATGACACACAACTTCCAAAACTGACAAAACTGAAGGAATAAATGTAAGTTCTAGAAATGTCTTCTGCACCAACTCTAAGTATGTTCTGATGGCCTCAGAAATCTCACTGGCCCTCCACTGAAAACCGATACATTCTGGAAAAAGTCTAAGACAAAGAGAAACCTCAACAGAAGAACCAGAAACCTGAGCGCTCCTCTAACTTATGTATCAGTAAACTGAGGAAAAATCCCTGCATCTGCCTCTTCTTCTTCCTGTCCAGGAAGAGAAGCATATGTCTTTTTTTTTAACCAGAAACCACCTTATAAGAAGGATAAATACCCTGAATTAAACCCTGAGCAAGATCCAGTAAACTACTACTAAGAAATTTTAGGAGGAATACATAAATGTTTAGCCATTTCTTTTTGACAGGAAAAATGGGGCGAACAGTATTAATGGCAGCAGCTCCCGTTTAAAAGTACAATTAAGTCCTGAGGCAGTACATAAAAACAAACTCCCAGCTTAAAAAAAAACTTTACTAACAGGAAAATATATTAAAACAATACATTTTAGTGGAAAAGTTTTCACCAAAGGGAACTTATCTGCACAGTAAAATAAGTCAAACTAACCATCGATCCTCGAAAACCTGCAGAGGAGTGCTCTCTTCAAGGGCAGGAAAGCTCTGAAAGGCTTGGTGCCCAAACCTGTCTTTTTAGTCAGTTCAGCTCAAGCAAATGGTTTAGGCATGTGGAAAATGCCCTGAAGCTTTGGTAGCTGGCCAGCTGTTAATATCCTATGCAGAATATAACCCACATAGCTAAGGTTACTGCAGCAGTGATCAATATGATGAACAAACTCAACTTTGCTAATCTCCAGTACTCCGATGTGGAGATTTCTCTTCTGATGTGGCAATGCCCCTCTGGTCAACAAGGAGCAGAAGTGTTTTTCCTACCTCAACCTAGAGGCATGTAGGAACATCTCCACCAGCAACTCAGGGAGACCATGAGACCCGTTCTTGTCAATCTCACTTTTTTTTCTTTTGGATGCCTTTAAGATAGTTAAGGGATTGCTGGCATCTATTGATCAAAAACAGTACAAGAATACTTGCTTCTTAACTTATTATCTTTATGATATTTAAAATACTTCTAATGAACCAAGTGACATGGTGTTTTATTATATTCTGGACATTGTCTGGACATACAAATTTGCTTAGAAATGAACTATTATGTCCCCCTACTGTAAATAAGAATAGATTATGTAAATAGTTTTGACAAACTCCATTTTGGAATGCTCTGTGTATTCAATTGTATAAACTAACCATGTGCCTAACCTTGTGATATAACTCTGTACATCTTTTCACATTAATGGCCTATGTATTTACTATATTTGTTGTTTCTTAATCTACTGTATAAGATTGTGGAGCTTTTCTCCCCAGGCCTCTGCTGAAAAAGGGCAACAGCTCAGCCGGCCTATCCTGGTCAACAAATGTCACATACATACATAAAATAAATAAAAAAAACATTGAATTAAATAGTTTACAAAAAGAGTATAAAAGTCTGGCTGATGGTCCAAGCCCAGTGTGTGCTTACACATACTGCAATCTTGCACTGCATTTTCTTGATGAAAATGATTAAGATATCTTCTAGATGCAAGGGCAAATATAGAAAAGTGGTTTAAACCTTATACAAACTGATGGAAGATATAAATAACTGGGAAAATCTGACTGGGATGAAGCTCCTTTTCAGCAGAGGCCCAGGAAGACAAGATCCAAAAGTATAGTTTAAAAGTACATACAGCAGCAAAAGAATATAAAAGCAAACTGAAAAAAGTAGATGCAAAAAAGACCCTCAAATTCAAATATGAAAAAATGAACACATATACAGTGAAATATTGTAAGAAAAAAAATCAACTATGTACAAAACTGAAGTTATACTAAGGAAGGATTTATCCCCTTTCTCCATTGTTGTGTGACCTGGGAGTTGTACATATTATTATCAGGGGATGTTGGTTAAATGCTCCACATGGGGAGTGCAGGGGAACTTGCCCACCTGCAAACACATTGGTTTTGAATGTGGTTAGATCTTGTCGATATTTCGTGTCTAACAATACATTTGAGTTTAGATATTTTTGTCATTCTTTCTGTTTAGACACTTGTGAGTTTAGATCATTTTAAGTAGACCCCCCCCAACCACATACACACACAAACACACAGATATTTAAGAGATTTGGAAAGTGAAAAATATGGAGTAGGAGACAGTGAAGGTATGGAAAGAAATGTGTTGTAGATGTTATAAAAGGTACAAATGTAGAGGAAAATCAGGAGAGAGAGTATGGGAGAAAAGTCGAAGGGGGGATTATTTATGGAAAAGAGGAATGTTCAACATAAAAATGGACTCCAGAATTGCATTCTAGAGACTAGAAATCCAGAAATACAAACTATTTGAGCTACACAAACTATAGAGAAAGGTCCAAAATAGCAAATAAAATAGTTAACTTCTGTTCTATATCAAGAAAAAACAAGCTGCTTTCTTTCACTGATCCTTCAAAACCAAGGTACCAACACAATGGGATAAAAAAGGGAAGGAGGGCCTTTCCAGGTGCAAACTGCTTTGAAAGCTGAATGATGATGTCTATTGGCCAGAGGAGCTCACTACATCTTAAAACGGGTGCTTGAACTTTCCCAAGAGAGAAAAGGGTATTTCCCTCACCACAATTACTGTGCATTTCTATAAATATGATTTATCACAGTTGGTAGGCATACAAATGTTGCAGATTCTGAATTTTGACCAAGTCATACCATAAATGTCCATCAACATAAATAGCAGGCTCATCATTATCTTTACTCTTCAGCAGATGATCCCTCTGTGCCTTACATGATCAGGTCACATGTATCAGATAGGAGCTATTACAAACAATACACTATTACAAAGAAAAATTTGCTCGATGCCACTAGTTCTAAACACCCATTTCTTAATAAAAAGTAACAAAGATACCACACATGCGTAACAAAAATAATATTGATGTAGCTTACCTTTTCTTTTGAGTGAATAAATGTTTCAAGGACAAATGATGTACTAAGCTGTAGAAAAGGTATAGTGTTGGTTAAAAACAGTACAGGCTTGCCTAATATCAAAATAAGCTTGAATAACAGCATGCATAAAATCATCAATTACCTTTGCTGTCATTAGGGATACTACTTTTGGATCGGGCAATGTACTTGGCACACTGCTACATAACTGCCACATGAACCTAGACAAATGAAAGAATTTAGTTTATTTGGTAACCTGGAAAAGTCATAGATCAGTGATCATTTTACATGCCCTGTATCAACTATTAGTAAAAGGGAAAAATAAGGTACAGGTCATCTAAGTAAACTTACCACAACCGTAGATGATTTTATAGATCACTGTTGCAGCAGCCTAAGCTGTACAGGTTACACCCTGCCTACGATATGACCATCAGCCAGTTTTCAAGACTTCAGGCACCTTCCATGCACCCTAATTGCTGAATGGCATGAGTAGAAGAACACAGAAGCAGCAGTTACGGTGCCAAAATCTTCAGTTTTCTTGCCTTCAAAGTGTGCTCCCTCTGCAAGCATTGAATAGACTTTTGGCTAGCTTCAAGGCTGGGCAGATAAATCCCCTTTCTTGGGAAAGGGAAAATATTCCACTACTACAATTTCTGAGGAATACTTTCATAATATTTATTGTTTATGGAAATAACCATTATTAATGTTCAGCAGTTTTTACTCATGCCATGCCTAAAAAATAGAATTTACTCTACATCTTCATGTAGAATGTGTGTGTGTAGGTCAGGATTTGGTACTTTTGGGAACTGTCACTAAACCCTTTACCTTACAAACTTTACTTTTTTCCGTCAGGAGTTTACAGACACTTTCAGGCTCTGCTACCTGCCTTTCATGTCCCTTTCTCAGGTTAGCCATGGAACATACGTCAGTCTTCTTGGGTCTTCCTTCTTTTATCCATAAAAAGAAGAGTCACTGGGTGTCGGGTGACTCCCTCACTGCCTCAGCCACTGATGGGAAGTGCTGTGGCTAGGTCCACTTCCTTGGTCCATTCACTGCTGGCTATCCATCCCTGCCTTATCAAGTGCCCAGGGCTGGTTCATAGGTGTTTACTAGGCCAACGACCACAAGGGCATTTTTTAAGCCTAGCCATGCATCCCAAAATCTATGACAAGTTCTGATACCCTTGCTAAGTGTAAGCATGGGCCTGGGAGATGAACTACTTAAAGGTTACCTCTGTCCATTAGAAACACAGGTGCCAAAACCAGGGATGAATTTCCGGTTTCCCATCCAATTGTCCAAGTTGCACTTGAATTGGGTTAGGGAGGAACTCTGCTTCATATGGGTGGGGAGCCTGTTCTACAGACGGGATAGTCTCTGGGATACATACCTCTCTCTCCAACAGGTCCTATTTATATCACAGGCAATGTTTAAATCTTTAGAATCGGTAACTCTGGTGCTGTTTGTTTTGTGGATATGCAGGAAGTTCATCAGAGTGGGATCTAACAATACTCTGTATGCCAGGCATAGATCTCCCCTCAAAAACCTGTAGGAGACAGAACACAGGAATAGGGCCTTGAGGTGGTCTGCATACAACATATTACTTACACCCTGTATTCTTTTAGTCAGGAACTTCTGTGGATGTTCCAATTGTTGGATATGCCTGATTAGATATATACAAAAGGGGGCACTGGACTCAATGACAGGTCCAATGAATGCCGAATACAGTGGCACAATGACTTCCTTGGACTTAAATGCCATACCTTTCTTTATAAGTTGCGCAACATAGAACAATTTCCTCACCACTGTAGACATGTGATGATCAAAGGCTAGATTACTATGTGTGTGTGCCCCTAAGTCCCTGGCTACTGGGTCAACTCTAAGGGGTGTGTTGTCAATATGATAGTTACCAGGGATGGATGCTTCCCAAAGGATACTATTTCTTGGCTTTTAGTTTTACTCCATGGCTCTGACACCAGCTGTTTGCCTGTGTCAGCCCCTCCTGGAGAACATTTGTGTTGGTGTGAGATTCAATGACAGCTCCTAATTTGCAGTCATCTGCAAATTTAGTCAGCCAGAGACCACGGACATTGGCCTTGACTTCTGAAAAGTAAATGCCAAAAACGAGCGGTCCAAGGACTGACCCCTGAGGGATTCCACTTGGCCTTTTTGTAGAGGTGCACTCCCAATTCCAACATTCTGGATCCTGTCTGTCAGCCAGTTGGCTATCCACCAGATGACATATGGGTTTGTACCTAAAATCTTGAGTTTGTCAACAATACCAAAGTGGGGTACTGTATCAAATGCCTTGGCCAGGTCAAGGTAGGCAGTGTGAATGACTTTGCCCTCATCCACTGTTTTGGTGACCTTCTCGAAGAAGTTCACCAGGTCGAGTAGGCATGATCTGCCCTTGACGAAACCAAACTGGGTTGGGTCCAGTGCCTGGAGGTTTACTGTAGCTCTACTGATCATCTCCATGATAATTCTTTCCATAGCTTTACATATAAGACTAGTGAGACTTGTGGGGCTGTAGTTTCCAGGGTCTGTAGATGGCCCACCTTTGTGCTGAAGAATGATTGTCGCCTTTCTCCATTCATGAGGCACAAAGCCAGTTTGGAGGCTACAGTTAAATAGTAATTCCAGCGCCCCTGATAGGTCATGTTTCATGCTATTTAGAAGGCATCCTGGGATACTGTCTGGGCCCACTGATGCAGTGTTACTGGTCTTAGAGAGAGCATTAAGGAACTGTTTCTCTAGTGACAGTAGGGGTAGTTAAATTTGATATTTCCTAAGGGAAGGATGAGGGGGAGAGAGGGGTAAAGTTGGAGCTGAATTCATCAGCCAGGAGGTTTGCTATATATTCTGTCTCAGTATACATGGCTCCATTTACAAAGAGCTCTGCACAAAACTGTGTATTGCCTTTGAGGTTGCGGACACATTTAAATAATGCTTTGTGGTTGTCCTTGGCCTGGGAGGCCAAACTTGCCTCAAATTTGGCTTTGGTAGACTATTTGTCCTCTGAGTTGTTTGTTCAGTTTGATGAGTGCTTTTATCCCGCTGGGTGCTGCACCTCCTAATTTTTGCCCTAATTTTCTTACTCCCTTTATACAGATGACTGATTTTGTGATTCCGCCAGAGTGCCTTGTTTTTTGAGTTAGTTCTGTACTTCTTCTTAGTGGGTACAGCTGCCTCTATGCAACAATTAACATGCTTGTACAGGGTTTCTGTGAACAGTTATGCATAGGGAGAAGTGGTCTCAGGGTTTACTGGGGATATTTTGCTAGGTTCTCACTTAATAGCTGGAGGTTGGCCTTAGAATAATTCCTGAATATCAAAGGTTTAGCTGGGGGTCCAGGTTTTATTTTTACTTCAAAGGAGACCATTTTGTGGTCTGACCTTACCACGGAAGGCATTACAGTAGGGGGTGTGCAGCAGTCTCCCAAATTAGTGAGGACCAGATCCAGTATGGTTGCACCACTGGGTTGGTGTATTAACTATCTGGTTCAGGGAGTTTGTGTTTATAAAATCCAGGAATCTCTGTGCATGTAAGTTTAATGTCATATAGGATTCCCAGTTAATAGTGGGATAATTAAAGTCACCCATGAATATGGTATTAGGTTAAATGGCTAGTGTTTCTAATAAGTTTAAGTACACGGTATGGGTTTTCCTGGGTCATACAGGGGAACCTATAACTTGCAAGGAAATTGTATTGGATTTTACCTATGGTGATTTATTTATTTATTTATTTACATTTATTTACCAGGAAATTTCAATTGGACACAGGTCCTTTTTCAGTGGAGGCCCAGGGAGAAAAGCTCCACATTTTACGGTCATGTCACAGCATCTCAATTGGATTTAAGTACGGACTTTGACAAGGCCATTCTAAAACCTTCATTTTGTTTTTTTTAAGCCATTCATAGGTGGACTTGCTGGTGTGTTTTGGATCATTGTCCTGCTTCAGCACCCAAGTGCGCTTTAGCTTGAGGTCACGAACTGATGGTCGGATATTCTCCTTCAGGATTTTTTGGTAGAGAGCAGAATTCATGGTTCCATCAAGCACAGTAAGGCGTCCAGGTCCAGAAGGAGCAAAGCAGCCCCAGACCATCACACTACCACCACTATGTTTGACTGCTGGCATGATCTTTTTCTGAAATGCTGAGTTACTTTTACACCATATGTAACGAGATGCACACCTCCCAAAAAGTTCAACTTTTGTTTCATCAGTCCACAGAATATTTTCCCAAAAGTCTTGGGGATCATCAAGATGTTTTTTGGCAAAAGTGAGACGAGCCTTTATGTTCTTTTTGGTCAGCAGTAGTTTTCGCCTTGGAACTCTGTCATGCATGCCATTTTTGCCCAGTCTCTTTCATATGGCTGAGTCATGGACACTGACCTTAACTGAGGCAAGTGAGACCTGCAGTTCTTTAAATGTTGCTCTTGTTTCTTTTTTGACCTCTTGGATGAGTTGTCTCTGTGCTCTTGGGGTAATGTTTGTAGGCCGGCCACTCCTGGGAAGGTCCACCCCTGTTCCATGTTTTCTCCACTTGTGGATAATGGCTCTCACCGTTGTTTGCTGGAGTCCCAAAGCTTTAGAATGGCTTTGTAATCTTTTCCAGACTGATAGATGTCAATTACTTTGTTTCTCATCTGTTCTGGATTTTCTTTAGATCGCGGCATGATGTCTTTCTTTTTGGGATCTTTTGGCCTACTTTACTTTGTCTGACAGGTTCTATTTAAGTGATCTCTTGATTCAACAGGTCTGACAGTAATCAGGCCTGGGTGTGGTTAGTGAAAATGAACTCGGCTTTCCCAAAAATGTGATTAATCACAGTTACTTCATGATTTAAAAAGGGGGGCAGTTACTTTTTCACATACGGCCATGTAGGTTTGGATAGTTTCTTTCCCTTAATAAATAAAATCATCACTTAAAAATTGCATTTTGGATTTACTTGGGTTATCTTTGTCTACTACACGTCTAATATTTAAATTTGTTTGATGATATGAAACATTTAAGCGTGATAAACATGCAAAAAAATAAGAAATCAGGAAGGAGGCAAATACTTTTTCATTGCACTATATCTATATATATATATCTATCTATCTATATATATATATACATACATATATATATATATATATATATATATATATATATACACACACACACATATAAAATGTACATATTTGACTTACAGGGGAAAAAAACAATCCAGAGTTGCAGGATGGAGAAGCCATCAAGAAACAAAGTGACAGGGGGGAGAATATAAGCACACTGACAATAAGTATATATTTATTACAGATGACTTACAAAGCCTTCTTTCAGAAACTGCTTGTAGGATTCCCTACCAGTGAAAATCGCTCAGAAAGCCGAACTGTCCTTAAGTACCGACTTGTGAAAGGAAATCTGACTCAAGTACTCAGTGTTCAAGCAAAAACAGTTGGTGAAGATATGAACCTACAACCAAGAGACAGCAGCAGTGACCGTCCTGGAGCAAATAAGTGAAGCAGCTGTATCCACACTGGTGTGAGCTCTGATAAGAGGACTTTTCAAAGGAAGATTAAATGTTGGTAGCAAAACACGAAAGTAGTTATCAATCCACTTAGGAGGTGTTTGGCTAGTAACAGAAGTCCACTTTCTATATGTTTGTTTGTGTCTTTAGGCTTTTCTCGGTTTGGGGTCGCCACAGCGGAACTCCGGTCCACTAATGATTGGCAGTAGAGTTTTACGTGCTGGCTTGCCGGGCCTAATGCACAACCTTCAACAAAGGAACGCCATTCCACGCATGTCGCCACACAGAAGACGCTCTGAGAATCGAACGGGCAACGTCTAACTGTGAGGCAAGAATAAAATAAGAAAAGCATTTCTGAGCTCCTAAATTCATTTACCCTTTTCAGGTAAAATTTAAGTTGACAGTGCACATTGAAGGTGTAGAATAATCTTACCCTACTCAAAATTCAGTACCGCAGGAAGATAGAGAACTGAATGGACTTGTTTAAGGACTACTCTGACATCACTTTTCGGGAAGAAATGTGGGATAGTCGTAAGAGGCACTTTGTAAAAATAAATAAATATAGTTCAAAAGTTCCAGATGTAACTGTGCTACTACGAACTAAAAAGCTGTCCACAACAGGCAAATCCACCCCACTAAGAAAGTGGAATTCAAAACTTGGGGGAGTTCCAGTAGGACAGTGGGACAAATCTGCAGTAATTCTTTGCTGCTCTAACCACCTCAGCATATTTGTATTCATAAGAAATGTCTGTAACAGAGATCAGAATAAAACAGACAATTTTATCGATCTATCTAGCCATACAACCACCCTTTGGCTGACAGGGAGACCTGAGGTAGAATTTATTTCAACAGAGGAAATATAGCCATGGTTTCAGGAAACTTCTGCTCTTTTCAACCGATGCCATGGGATCTTTCACATCCAGCAGAGCTGAACCATCTCAAGTAGTTGGGACCCTGGGTTTAAAATGTCATTCAAAAAATGGCACACACAGGAGTGCATCATCGTTCAATACTGCATTCAGTGCCTGCAATCCATTCACCTGGAGTGGGAATAAAACAGACAGCCTTCTGGTCTTCCAAGAATAACGGTGAGTGTGTTACCTTTTGAGTCACGGATACTGCTGAACAGGGACTATCATTTTCAAATATACCAAGACCTAGAGGCAATCAAGTGAAAAAGAACAAAAAAAGGAGCTCTTGGGGAACATATTTAGTGACTAAAATGTGCACCCATGACAGGCAATGAACCTGTAAGCTTATTCTCCTGAAAAAGATGCCTGAGCTGCTTAACATTAACTCAAGATTAACTGAAATTCTGGAAACCAGCACCTGAAAGGCAAGTGTACAGAAAATAACACTTGGGTCTAATACACAAGATATTGGAGGATGTCACTGAGGTAAAGCACCAGTTAACATCTGTGCAGACAAAAATTAAAAGATGCTGAAAACCCTGGGTTACAAATAAAAATGTGATTTAAAGGCATCCCTTAAAAACAGGAAGGAAAGAACTGAAGATGTGATAAAGATGTGACTTTCTGTATGGGGTTGATGGACATATCATCTTTTATTGGAAGGTTTTGTGAGGTCTTGCTATCTGCCATTAAGTGGTCGGTCTCCCCATCTCCATTTATTCTTGTGCTAGTGCTACATAGAATAACTAATTATGCCTTCAAATTTGATTATTGCTATTAACTGCTACTGCTATTAATTTCTTCTCCCCCATATCTCTTCACCCTCATGCCTACTCCCACCAAATGGACCCAGTCCAGTTACTCCTTCACCATTACACTGGGAACATATCCAATGTAGTATAAGGGTGAGAGCTACCTGGAAGGATCATCATATATGCAATGATAAGGGCTGCTTGTGCCCAACCCATCAATCTGATGACCAACATTACTGGTACAACTCCACCCCTTGGTGGTGAGGTGTGCCCCTACATCACCACAAGAACTACCTCTATCCCCCTTATGTGTGCACATCCTCTCCTTCGCAAATGTCACCAAAAGTAATTACTGAAGCCCACATCCTCCTCAATTCCAGTTCCCTGCTTTTACAAGCCACTCCTTGCAATGGAGTGGCAGGGGCAGCCAGACAGAATTCACCACACCTTTCCACTAGGATGAGTGACCCACATGCCGGTTACACCCATTATCCCCCTTGCTAGCTCTTCCAGCTTCTGAGATATTTGAACTTGGGTAGTTTGGGTTAGAGTCAAGGATTCAGCCTCTGCATCACAGAGACAGGACTTTTTTTTTCCATTTGAGCAAGATATAACTTACTTAATTCTTTCAGCACACAGGGATAGAACTGAGACTGTGGTTTCTAGTTCTGAATATTGTAACTGGAGCAAGCTTTCCATAATCTTGGGGTTTGCAAGGTGATAAGTGTCACTAAAAGTCACCCAAATTACTTGTGTAAACACTGTATGGAGTAGCTGTGCTTCAAGTAATGATATTCCCGTTACAGGACTATTTGTAATACAAGAAAAGTTATTTATTATTCAGTGCTCTGAAATGCCATTTAAGTGTACAATTTTTACAATTTGTCTTGTGATACTGTCATTTCAAGTAACATGCATGCTATACCTGCTTAAAAAGAATCTGCTTAATATTTATGTTGAGAAATATGAATATACCATGTGGATCCAGCTTTCACTTTTAAATTAGGTCTTCTTAGAGTGGGCTTCAGTTATCAGAGTTGGAACACCAAACTTTTTCCAGTTTTGTTTTCAATTCATTGAGAAGTTGCAAACATTGTGGGCTGCAGTGGGGAAGAATTCAAACTTACTTGTGGTTTGCAAACGACTGAGATAAAGCTTGCCCTTGTTTTTTAAAGGTTCATAGGATGATACTAGGCTATTGGCCTGGAGGCCCTTATAAGTCTAGCTAAGAATTTTGCCCATGTTCCCACAAAGTCGGCACCTCTTTCCCCTGTCCAGCAGGGACACAGGTAGGATTCCCAGGGGTGTATTTTCTGTTTCCCAACCAGTCGTCCAGGTTCCCCTTAAAGAGGGCAAGACAGGTACTCTGCTTGATATGGAAAGGGAGTCTATTCCACAGATAGGGGAGTCTTTGGGAGACAGATCTATCCCGCCAACAAGTTCTATTAATGTAACGGATCAGGCTGAGGCCGTGTGTAGGTTACGCGAGTGGAGTTTGACTTATGGATATGCAGCAACTCCATCAAGGCTGGGTCTGAGATGGTCTTGTATGCCAGACACGTCACCTCTGAGCAGTCTGTATGAGACTGAGTAGAGGGACAGGGCTTTTAGCCTATCTGTATAGGACAGCTGTTTAAGACGCTGGATTTTCCTTGTCAGGAACCTCTGTGGTCTCTCCAGCTGCTGCATGTGCTTAGCAAGGTATATGCCGAAAGGGGCACTGTACTTGATAATGGGTCTGATAAAGGAGAAGTACAGGGATGTTATGACCTCCTTGTTCGTGGATGAAATACCCTAAGTTATGAGGTGGTCCATGTAGAAAGTCTTCTGTACAACAGAGGCAACATGGTGGTCAAAAGTCAGGTTGCTATTAACCTGGGTGCCCAAGTCCCTCATGACTGATTGTGTGCTTAGTACATTGTTATTAATGTGATAATTAGAGGGAGCGCCATTTTCCACAAAGGGGATAATGATGCATTTTTTGGCATTCAGTTTGAGGACATGCTTCTGGCACCAGTCATTAGTTTGGGTAAGGCCCTCTTGGAGGATGTTCACATCACGAGGGGAATTTAAGACACAGCCCAGCTTGCAGTTATCTGCAAACTTGGTCAGCCACAGACCATTGGTTTTGGCTTGCACCTCAGATAAGTATATCCCAAACAGCAGAGGCCCCAAGGCCGATCCTTGGCGTACACTGCTTGTTACGGGTCCACTACTAGAGGTGGCTTCCCCTATTTTGACTGAGTGGATTTTATCAGTGAGGCAGTTAGCTACCCATCTGGTAACATACGGGTTGATGCCTAGCTGGGAGAGTTTATCTATTATGCCTGAGTGGGGAATAGTGTTGAAGGCTTTGGCTAGGTCAAGGTAGGCGGTGTGTACTGTCTTCCCCTTTTCCATGGCTCTGGTGACTGTTTCAAAGAAGTCGACAAAGTTTAACAGGCATGATCTCCCTTTGACAAAACCAAACTGTGAGGGGTCAAGCTTTTGGAGGTTTTCAATGTCCTTGTTTATAAGGTCCATGATAATGCGTGCCATGGCATTGCAGATCAGGCTAGTTAGGTTGATGGACCTATAACTGCCTGCGTCAGTAGACAACCCAACTTTGTGTAGAGGGATGACAGTGGCTGTCCTCGATTCAGCTGGGATGAAGCCAGTGCTCAGGCTTTGGTTGAATAGGGTGCCTAATGGAGCTGAGAGCTCATGCCAGAGTTCATGCAGGATACAGCTAGTATCATAAGGATACTTTAGTGGGCTACAAGTGAGGACTTCATCTTTTGAGTTGCATTCTATAACTGAGTGCAATAAAAAAAATAGAAAAAAAAAAATCTCCATTTTGTAAACATACACATGAGTGCTGAGGGAAAAGCAAGTAGCCTGGATAAAAGTTTACATGGTTGTATATACCACTTATTGGGGAGTGCACTATGCACAGATAAACAGCATTTAAAAAGAGGTATTCAGTCTCCTTCTTGGAAAACACGTGGTACTTGCAATTTGGATTTAACTATGTACTTTATATGATTAAGAAGAGATGTAGCAGGACACACACAAGATAAATGCTTCGTTGTAAGTAACCACAGTCACAACAAAAACGCCAAAGTAGTACAACGAAGCAACCAAGATATCCCAAATAGTATAAAAAAAGTACAGTTTTGTACCTACCATAAATGTAGATGTTCGAGTGCTAATACAGCTGCAGTAATCACAGATGGGTTTTCTGCCGTCAGGCGGTCCCTCGGTCGGCCGAATTCCAAAGTCTTGGTCCGGCGTCGGTTGTCGTCGCACTCTCTTCTGACGCCAGTGAGGCCAGAGTATATAAGACACAGCCGACGCCATGTTCTTCAGTCTTTCTTGCCCCAGATGTCAGGTGCCCCCAGAAGGAAGGCAATACATAAATAATGCATATATGCAAATACAAGCAATGCAATATAATCCAAAATCAGTGGTAGCAAGCAAATAAAACATAGCAGGATAACCCTGTCAGGTAGTATGAAGAGGTTGTTAGGCCCCATGCCTTTACCAAGTGGGGAAGGAGGGAGGGAAACCTGTACTGCAGCTGTATTAGCACTCGAACATCTACAGTTATGGTAGGTACAAAACTGTACTATGTTCATCGTGCATACAGCTGCAGTAATCACAGATGGGTAGAGTCCCAAAGCTATGCACAGGGTGGTAGGTACTAGGAGGAACTGGGATGAGCCAGAATGCCCTGCAAAACAGCAGTGGCAAAGCCTGCTCTTGCTCTGGAGTATAAAGGCAGGTGGTAGTGTTTTGTGAAGGTAGGTACAGAACTCCAAGTGGCTGCCTCCAAAATATCTTTGGTAGGAACTCCTCTGAGGAAGGCTGTAGAGGTAGCTGTGGCCCTGGTGAAGTGAGATCTGATACCTGTAGGAACAGATTTCCCATGATAGGAATAACAAAACCGTATGCAGTGACCTATCCACTTTGAAATAGTCTGTTTTGTAACTGGCTTCCCTTGAGCCCCTACAGCATAGGACACAAAGAGTTGTTCTGATTTCCTGAAGGACTTTGTTCTGTCCAAATAATAACGTAGCTGCCTATGGATGTCTAAAGAGTGTAGCAGCCTTTCCCCTTTGTTTTGAGGATTGGGGTAAAAGGTAGGTAGGTGTATGGCTTGATTTAAAGCTACCCTGGATACCACTTTAGGCATAAATGATGGGTTGGTACGAAGGGAAACCCTGTCCTGACGGAAAATGAGAAAGGGCTGCACCGCCATGAGGGCCTGTAGTTCAGAAACCCTACGAGCTGAAGTGATGGCCAGAAGGAAGGCTGTTTTCCAGGACAAATATTGCAAATCTGTTGAGGCAGCTGGTTCAAAAGGAGGCAATGTTAATTTTTCTAGTATGTAATTAAGATCCCATGCTGGTATTGGTTGCTTCCTTGGTGGTCTAATATTCTTAGCCCCTCTGAGGAACTGTCGTAAGAGTGGGTGAGAAAATAAAGGAGGATCCGTGTTGAATTCTGCAGAAATGGCTGAGGCGTGGATTTTTATGGAAGAAAATGAAAGTCCACTGCTCAGCAGCTCAGCTAGATACTGTAATACCTGAGGCAAGTTCAGTTTTCTAGGGTCCTGGCCTCTTTTCTCATTCCAAGAGCAAAACCGTTTCCATTTTGCGGAGTAAGCTTTTCTGGTAGATGGCCTTCTGGCCTCCAAAATGACATCCTGCACCTCCTTGGAGAGTAGGGTCTGTTGTGGTGTTAAGGAATTTTCCATGCAGTGAGATTGAGTGTTTTCAGCTGACTGTGAAGAGTTTTGTAGCTGTGCTGAGTCAGCAGAAGAGGCATTAGAGGCAGGGACCAGGGAGGAGTATGTGTTAGGCTCCTCAGGAGTGGGTACCAGTGTTGCCTTGGCCAATTTGGAGCAATCAGTATCATCTTCGGTTTGTCTGTTCTTGCTTTCAAAAGCACCTTGGGCAGAAGAGGCAGAGGTGGAAATGCGTAAACTGTCCATGCTGTCCAACTGAATGAAAGGGCGTCCACTCTCCAGGCCTTTGGATGAAAGGTCCTCGAACAAAACTTTTCCAATTGATGATTCCTGTGGGAGGCAAAAAGATCTATGTCTGGCCTCCCCCATGCTTGGATTATTTCTGCAAACACCTGAGGATGTAACCTCCATTCGTGTGGATCTGTCATATTTCTGCTTAGATTGTCTGCCAGTGTGTTTTCCAATCCTGGCAAGTACTGTGCTTGAAGTTCGATTTGTCTTTCCAGAGCCAAGTTCCAAAGAGTCATGGCTAGTCTGCACAAGGGGTATGAATGTGTTCCTCCTTGTTTGTTTATGTACCACATTACCGTGGTGTTGTCTGTTCTTATCAGTAATTGTCCTGGATGCAGGAAGTCCTTGAAAGCTGTAATTGCATTTATTACTGCTAGCATTTCTTTTTGATTGATGTGAAGGTGCTTTTCCTTTTGGGACCATTTGCCCTGAATGCACCTGTCCGTCATGTGCGCCCCCCAGGCGTAGTCTGAGGCGTCTGTGGTTATGACTTGCTTTGCTTGAGGCTTGCAGAATGGGAGGCCTGTGTTTGCTTGACATGCTTGGGCCCACCATAGAAATTCCTTTTGCAAACATGGGATTATTGGTAGTATTGTTTCCAAACTGTGACTGTGTTGAGACCATAGGTTTTTTAGGTACCATTGAAGTTTCCTCATATGCAGCTTTGCACATGGGATTAAAAGAATGCAAGATGCCATGAATCCCAGAGCCTGCAGGATTTTCCTTGCAGTAAGCCTGGTACTTTTTGCTAGTTTTTTGAAGTACTGAGATAGTTGGCCTGTTTTTCTGGTGTAAGGTAGGCCATCTGGGTGTTTGTGTCCAAGTTGGCACCCAGGAAAGTTATTTTCTGAGATGGTGTTAGCCTTGATTTCTCTTTGTTGATTGTATATCCCAGAGAAAGCAGTAACCGTGTCACATATGCCAGATGTTCCAGAAGTATGTGCTTGCTGTCCACTTGGATCAGGTAGTCGTCCAGATAAGGGTAAATTTGTATCCCTTGAAGTCTGCAGTAGGCAATCACTGATGCCAGGCACTTTGTGAATACTCTGGGCGCAGTAGATAAGCCAAAGGGCAATGCAGAGAATTGATAGTGGATTGAACCTGTAAGAAATCTGAGGTATCTTCTGCAGCTTTGTCTGATTGGGACATGCAGGTATGCCTCCTTGAGGTCCAATGTTACCAGCCAAAACTCCTTGCCCAACATGGGAAGAAGCTGCTGTAATGTGAGCATCTTGAATTTTGGTACGAGTAGAAATGTGTTTAGGATGGATAAGTCCAAAATGGGTCTCCAGTCGGTTCCTTTCCTTGGTACCAGAAAAAGTCTTGAATAAAAACCTTGACCTTGTTGGTGGGTAGGTACCTCTTGAATAGCTCTCATGTTTATGATCTTTGAAATTTGCAGTTGTGCCTCTGGCCTTTGATTTTGTGGCAGGTTTGGCATGCCTCTCATTTTTGGAAGAGTGTGAAATTGAAATTTGTAGCCTCTGTTTATAATGTCCAGGATCCATTTGTCTGTTGTGACAATATGCCAATTGCTTGCAAATAATGCTAATTTCCCTCCCAAAGGTGCTGCCAGCTGAGACATGCTTGGCATGGAAATGAGGGAGTCATTGGGTTTGCTTCCTGTATTGTTGTGCACTGTCTTCGCCACCTCTTGGTGCTGGAGTTTGCCATTGTCGGCCTCTATATGACCCTTGTGATTGCCCTCTGCCCCTTGTGCGTCTGTATCTACCTCTTTGGGGCTTGTCAGTGGCTGGAAAGGACCAGTTTTTTGAAGGCCAATTTCTGCTAAAACGTGGTGGTTGGACCTGTAAGAAAGCTTTGACAGTTTGCATAGATTTGGCTTTTTCTTCCATTTTCCGTAGTATCTCCTCAGCATTAGTACCAAACAGCACATCCTTTTGTAAAGGGGCATCTAGAAGTTTAGCTTTCACATGATCAGGTAAATTTTGTTCCCTAAGCCAGGCATGTCTGCGAATGACTGATCCTGTAGCAGCCGCTCTACTTGAGGCCTCTAGGGCATCATAACCACATTGTAAGGTGTGTTTACCCACTTGCTCTGCACTATGCATCATATCCTGTAACTCCTTTAAATCTGGTTGTTCAGGTTGAGACATTTTGTTCCTTAATTGTGATAACAGGAACTGTTGATATTTAAGCATATGAAACTGACAATTTAAAGCCCTCATTGCTAGGGTGGCCGAGGTACATACCTTTTTACCCCACCTTTCCTAAGATCTTGATTCCCTTTCTGCAGGAAGTGGATTCTTGGCAGTGGAGGCCTTCAATCCCTTGGGGCCTTGTGAAATGGTTTCAGGGTCAGCATTATGGCTTTTGAAGAGAAATTGGTGCGAGCTGGGTACTCTGTAATAACTATCAGGTTTGACTGGTGCAGGAGGCAGAGAATCCGGGTTAAAACAAGCCTCCGAAAAGACATCATCCAGTATGTCCAAAACAGGGGGTATAGCCAGAGGTCTGTGTTGAGGTAACAAAAGAAATTCCCTAAGCCTTTTCTTGGAATCTGAAAAGTCTTGGCCTTCCCAATGGAAGTGTTCCCTCAAGGTGTGCAAGGTTTCCCCAAAGGAAAAATCCTCAGGAGGGGATACAGAAGGAATGGACTGTTCTGCATCCAAATCCTCAAAAGGAGAGTAAGAGTGTTCCTCTGCATCAGAATGTTCTGATAAAATGGATCCCTGATCAGAAGAGGGAGAATCTTCCTCCACTCTGGGTCTCTTGTCTGGAGGGGGTTGAGAACCTCTGATAAGAGTAATTAAATCCTCAGCCATTTTAAGCATCTGTTTTTAGGCATGGGACCTGGAGATGGGCCCTGTGCAACAGGCCTCGTGGGATGCCTGGCTGCTTTGGATTTAGTAAAGGCCTTAATTGAAAAAGAAGATGAGGGCCTAAATACACCATGGGTGGAAGTGGACCTGTCCACATTAGTAGGCTCAACATTAGCAGAGGCTTCGGTTGTAGTCTGGGAAAGGGCCGAGGACCCAGCGGTCTCAGGTACAGAGGACACCGCCAAAGGAGTGTTGTCGGTAGTCAGGGACTGCAAAGGCGTCTCGCTGAGAACTGGACCACGTGTAGCCTGTTTTGGCGTGGTGTCGGTGGGGACCGCGGGCCTCACGTGTCGGTCCTTTTCCTTGCGTTTTTTGGACAAAACGGTAGTCGGACTGTCTGACGACATTTTATAATCAAAAGCTTTACCAAAGTAGTGCTGGGCGAATTCCGCCCGACGCTTAATAGTGCGTTTATTGAAGGTAGCGCAAAAGCGACAGCATGAGACGTTGTGGTCTGGGCCCAAACAAGGTATGCAGAGGGAATGGAAATCCTTATGCGGTATTTGCTTCCCACAAGAAATACAATTATTAACTTTTTCTGACATCGGTCTGAGGCAAGAAAAGTTTCCCCAATGGGGTACTTAGTTTTAATGAAGACTTGGTTTCCAAAATATTCATAATTCAGGAGCTGGCCGACCGGCACTTGCGAACTGCTTCTGCTTCGGGCACCGCGCGGCAAAAAAGACTGAAGAACATGGCTTCGGCTGTGTCTTATATACTCTGGCCTCACTGACGTCAGAAGAGAGTGCGACAACAACCGACGCCGGACCAAGACTTTGGAATTCGGCCGACCGAGGGACCGCCTGACGGCAGAAAACCCATCTGTGATTACTGCAGCTGTATGCACGATGAACATCATGTACTTTATTCGATACAAGTGCACACGGTAAGCGCTTTCACTAAATAAGCTTCATCAGACATATAACAGCACCATAAAACAAAGGTCTTTTTACTACAATTCAAAATCTAGTAACCCAATCAAAGCCTGAGAAATTCTTAACTGATATGATGAATTAATTAACTATACTGCTCCCTTAAAGGAATAGCACTAAGAGACACATGAAATATATGTGGCTGAATAGATGAATAACTTTTAGACATCTCTTTATATGTCTAAATAAATAACTAGATGTAAACATGTACAGACATATGAGCAAATAGTATAGCGCAACAATCATAATGCAATGTCTAAAAACAATTTTAAAAAATCAGCTATTAATAAATAAAAACATTCTATTAACATTGTATAAAAAGAATATATATAATATTAACTTAAAAAATGTGTATATTTCATTTTTGTATTCTTCGTTTTTTTAAAAGAGGTTTTATAGAAGCCCTCTAATTTAAACCACTACCCCTGTCTGCCCTAAGAGTGATGATCCATTTATTCTCCCTAAATTCAGTATGATTCCTAATATCACCTTTTCTGATACTGGGTGTAATAACCTCAATGACCCTAAATAAAAAGTAATGACTATCATCAAACCTACTAACATGTTTCGCAAGTGCATTATTATCGGAACGTCTCCTGATGTTGTACAGGTGTTCTCAAATCCTGTCCTTAAAGGGTCTATTTGTCTTCCCAACAAAGAAACAATGGCATGCCAAGTATACCACATTCAAGGTTCTACATGTGGCCTCAGCATGAAATATGAATTCCTTGTGTGTGTCCGGATGGCAAAATTTCTCCTGAGTCTCAATGTATGAGCAAAAATTGCAGCCACCACAAGGGGTTGTATTACCTCGACTACTAGATGTTATTGAGGAGTTCTGATAGCACAACAACCTTTTTAAATTTTTTCGGTTCCTATACAGAAATTTTGGATATTCACCTACAATTCCTTTTATATCCTCATCAATTTGCAGGATGGACCAATTTTTACCAAAAATTCTTTTTAATTCTTTATTATCTGATGTATAAAATAAAGGTACCTTGAGAAGAGTATTTTCAGTGTATTTGCACTGATTTGTTACAGAACCCAAGGGGCCAAAATATGGTGCTGCAGTGCCCTGTCTCAATCAGTTAATATCACTTAGAGACTCAGCAACTTCTTCCTGCTTATATCCTCTAATTAATAATCTGTTTTCCAGATCTACAAGTTCATCTTGAAAACGAATATCTAAAGGATTTAACCTTGAAGTCCTGACGCCTTGACCTCGAATAAGATTTCTAAAGATATATTCAGGATGCATACTAGTCCTAAATAACAGGGAATTCCTATAACAACTTTTTCGAAAAACACCTGTATTAATAAGGCCACTGGGTAATTTCTCAATACAGAGATCTAAATATTCTATACGTATGGCAGACCAATTCAAGGTAAATTTCAAGCAATTAGTGAGTGAATTAATCATATGATGGAATGCAAATAAATCTTCCACATTGCCTCTCCACAAAAGGAAGAGGTCATCGACAAAACGTCGATAAAATAAAACATGGGCCTTAAACTCATCAGTGTGGAACAATATAGTATTCTCCCAGTGTGCCAAAAACATGTTGGCATAACTGTTTGCACAAGGGGTGCCCATGGCAACCCCATCACACTGGGAGAATATATCACCATTAAATATGAAGATGTTGTTCTCTAAAATTAACTCAAGAAATAATGTTACTAAATTTATTTGAACTAAAGACAACTCACTATGTTGCAATAAATACTCATGCACAAACTGAATACCAAGGTTATTCGGTATTATTGTAAATAAAGACTGTACATCTAGAGTCACAAACAAAACGTCCTCTAAAGCATGAATTCCTTTGACATAGTCGTAAAGGTCAATCAAGAATTGCTTAGAGTCTCTAAGTATAAACTTATTGGAATCAATCACTGGTCTTAAGTATTTCTCTACATAAACCGAAAGGGGTTCAGTTACCCAACCTCCACCTGCTACTATGGGTCTCATTGGTGGATCAGTTGGATTTTTATGTACTTTGGGTAACCCCTGAATGGTAGGGATAAGTGGATTCATGACAACTAGATAGTCATAAATTTTTTTGGTGATGAGGCCTCCCTTAAATACATCTGTTAAAGATTTAAACACTAGGTCAATAATATTGGCCACATCCTGATCCAATATTTTCTTATAGAACTTTGTATCATTAAGCAGACTAACCATAGCGCTATCATAATGCACTCTATCCATGATAGTAATTAGACCCCCTTTATCTGCAGGTTTTATGACAATAGTTTGATTATGCTGTAGATCCCTAAGTGCTTTCCTTTCTTTAAAACTAAGATTATGCCTATATCTACCTCTAATATTCGAACCAATGCTATCAAAATATTAAAATAATTCATCCTCAGTTAACTTCAAGTAAGCATCTACTATTGGATGATTCACTGGAATGAAATTACTCAATTTTTTCAAATGAGAAATCGGAACTTGAGCTGTATCACGTATATCTCTAGTAGTGGTCCCATAAAACATACGAAGCATAATGTTTCTACAGAATAATTTAAGATCTAAGACCGTGTCAGATAAATTACTCCTACAGGAAGGAATAAAATTCAATCCTTTGGATAAAACTTTGTTTTCCTCTGTGGAAAGTACATGTGAGGAAATGTTAAAAATTAATGATTGTTCATTTTCCCCCACATTTTTTTGAGTGTGTGGTTCTGTAGATACTCCCCTGAGTATTTGCGTTTTTGGCGTCCCCGACTCATAGATCTGGTCCTTCTCCCTCCATGATCTGACCTGACCAGTAAGGGAAAAAGAAATACCATCACTGATTTTGTCAGTGTCACCCAAAAGGGAGACATCTGGTAGATGGTGCGCATTAGACTTGGGGCGAACTACTGGTTCGGTCACATCATTAACGCCTGGATTTCTTCAAACTATGACTTTAGGAAACAAATTCTCTATATGTTTATTTGGCATATTATGGATTTCACCATCGTTCAAATGAGTAGTACGCAGTTCACTGGCCCCAATGATTACTGTATTGGCTTCATTTTCATTTGTAGAACATACTATTTCGTCATTTTGATTAATTATGGAACCATTGGCTACCATGCAACAGTCATTAGAACATTTAGATTCTTGTTTCGTTGCACAGTTAGCGCCAACAGTCTTTTTTAGAGAAGGGTCATTGTCACTTATTTCAAAATTCCTAGTGGTCAAAGAAATGGCAAGAGCAGTTGAAGATTGCCAATTGTTAATAGCAGCACTCTGGTCTAAATTACCCCCAGTTCGAGGCCACATAAAGACATGTCCTAATTTGAAGTCTTTCAGGTCTCTCAATATCTTAATCTTTTTTTGTTGCAGCAGCTTCCGCTCAAAAGCTGCAACACCATCTAGCAAACTTTCAAATAAAGGATTCACTATCGAAGCTGTAAGGTTATTAAAAATAAATTCTTGTTTGTTCTTAATGGATTCAACAAGGTTATTCTCTTCAGGTAAGAAGAAATCAATCAGTAAATGCATATACTGATTGCTTACCTCAAGATTTATCTGTTGCCAGCGGGTTAAAAGTTCCGGGTACTGCGAACCCTGTGTCGGCATGTTAAATACCTGCAGGCCACGAGGTATAATCTTCTTCTCGAGACACAACTGAAAATGGTGTCTCTGTGCCTGCAACCTCTTGAGTTTTAAAAAATCCTTCTCGATCTCTTCCATCAACTGTTGTAACCGTTCGGTCCCTTCGGTCGCTCCCACAGATTCGTCATCAGTGTTCGTCAAGTTGAACTGTCACAAAGCGCTCCTTTCAGAAATAAGATATTGAGAGAACCTTTTGCGAAGTGCTTCGCTGACATCATTATTCCTTTCAGGATTATAGTCAAGTTCAATCGCTTCAAGTGGTTCCATAATCTTGTTCTTGTGGTGAAACGCCAATAATATCCAAAATAAAATTAAGAAAAGATGTAGCAGGACACACACAAGATAAACGCTTCGTTGTAAGTAACCAGAGGCACAATAAAAACGCCAAAGTAGTACAAAATGGTATAAAAACGTACTTAATTTGATACAAGTGCACATGGTAAGCGCTTTCACTAAATAAGCTTCATCAGACCATATAACAGCACCATAAAACAAAGGTCTTTTTACTACAATTCAAAATCTAGTAACCCAATCAAAGCCTGAGAAATTCTTAACTGACATGATGAATTAAATTAACTAAACTGCTCCCTTAAAGGAATAGCACTAAGAGACACATGAAATATATGTGGCTGAATAGATGAATAACTTTTAGACATCTCTTTATATGTCTAAATAAATAACTAGATGTAAACATGTACAGACATATGAGCAAATAATATAGTGCAACAATCATAATGCAATGTCTAAAAACAATATTAAAAAATCAGCTATTAATAAATAAAAACGTTATATTAACATTGTATAAAAAGAATATATATAATATTAACTTAAAAAATGTGTACATTTCATTTTTGTATTCTTCGTTTTTTTAAAAGAGGTTTTATAGAAGCCCTCTCATTTAAACCATTACCCCTTGTCTGCCCTAAGAGTGATGATCCATTTATTGTCCCTAAATTCAGTATGATTCCTAATATCACCGTTTCTGATACTGGGTGTAATGACCTCAATGACCCTAAATAAAAAGTAATGACTATCATCAAACCTACTAACATGTTTCGCAAGTGCATTATTATCGGAACGTCTCCTGATGTTGTATAGGTGTTCTTGAATCCTGTCCTTAAAGGGTCTATTTGTCTTCCCAACATAGAAACAATGGCATACAATGAGCTGACGTTTTGGCGGAGAAGTGAGACTCTTTTGACAGGGAGACAGAGTGGTAGTTGAGGTATCTAACTCTGCTCCTATAAAAATGGTATGCGGCGATGGCGATAAGGCAGACTTTTCGAAGTTGATTGTAATGCCTAATTGATGGCAGTGTGGTAGCAGTGAGGAGCCAATCGTCTAAGTATGAAAACACTTGGAATCCTAAACGTCTCAGGTGAACCGTGACCACTGCCATGCATTTGGTGAACACTCTGGGGGCTGTAGTGAGACCAAAGGGCAGGGTTCGAAACTGGTAATGATTGGCTCCCAGCCGGAAACGCAGATGATCTCTGGAGCATCTGTTCATCTTTATGTGATAGTACGCGTCCTTGAGATCTATGGAGCACATCCAATCGCCTTTCCCTAGGAAGGGAAGAATGGACTGAAGCATGACCATTCAGAACTTCTCTTTCTTTACAAACTGGTTGAGTCTGCTGAGGTCCAAGATAGGCCTCCAGTCCCCGTTTTCTTTGGTACCAAAAAGAATCTTGAGTAAGTTCCGAATCCAACTTGGTCTGCTGGGACTGGTTGGATGACTCTTTTTTCTAGCAATCTGTGGACCTCTACAATTGCTTGTTCCCTGAGATTGGGTGGAACATCTGGGATTCTCTTTACAGGAATGGGAGGGGAAGAGAACGGTATGAAATATCTTCTGGAAATGATGCTTTGTACCCAAGTATCTAATGCTATGTTTAGCCAGGCTTCTGGGTACAAAGACAAGCAACCCGCGACTGCCTCCAGAGCCGAACAGTCGGGCCCCATTTCAGGGGAGCTGGTAGGGTTGACCAGAGAACTGACCCCTGTCACCCTGTTGCTGTGGACCCCCTCTGCCGCGGGGGCGGCGTCTTCCGTTATAACCCCCTCTTCTGCCTCTAGAAGGGGTTTCTCCACGTGTGTCCTGAAAGGCTCCCTGTGCTTTTCGGAACCACATTTTCCCTCCCATAGGGCCCTTGGGGTAAGGCCGAGTAGGGGTAGAAAAACGGACTCCAATGGCAGATAAGGTCTTGCCTTCCTGCTCACACCTGGTTAAAGTTTCCTTTACTTGGGCTCAAACAGTGATGAGCCATCGAATGGGGTATTAATAAAGGAAGACTTAAAGGGTACTGCAAAGGAACAGAGACGCATCCAGGCTTGTCTACGAAGAGCAATGCCCGAACTAGCAGTTCTACTCGAACCATCAGCTGCATAGGATACGAGACGCATGGACGAGTTTACCACTGAGTTTAGGGTAGCGAGCTGGGCGTTGACTTTGTCGGCCACCCCTGCAGCTACCGTACCCTGGAGAGCATCTCCTAGCTCTTTCAGGAGATCTCTTTGTAGTCTTGTAAAGTGGGTTAAGTAGTTCAATGATCGCAGAGAAAAAGTCGCTGAACTAAACATGCGCTTCCCATATCTATCCATGACCCTAGAATCTCTGTTAGGAGGATGGATAGAGGTGGATGTCTCAGATACTTCCTTTTTGGTGGCTGCAGCTACCACCATGGCATCAACAGGCACTCCCTTTGTCAAAAATGTCTTGTCCACTGGGGCAGACATGAATCTATTGGGCTTACGAGGAACAGGTTCCATGGCCTCCGGTGACTCCCACTCCTTACAAGAAATCAGTTCCATGAGCTCGTCATAAGGTGGAGACACCCAAGAAGTGGAAGGTTGAGACCCAAAAGCCTCAAGAGAACAGACTCATCCTCAGTAGGGGTCTTGGACTGCCAATCGCCCCTCTGACTAAGGATCTCTAGTATGTCTGCAAAGGAGATATCCTCAGAGGGGGATCGAGGGGACCCTTCTGGCTCATTTAAGTTAGTGTCAGTTGTCAAAGACTCCTGTGGGGAGTCTAAGTGCCTCCTCTTGCACAGTCTCTTCCTGGGCACCTCCTCAGTGGGGGGATCTGGGGAGGTCTCAGAAGAGCAGGGGACACCCTGTGGGGGTACTTGAGGCTCGGGGTCTCTACGCTTAGAGGGACTGTTAGATGAAGAAGCAGACACAGGAGCTTGAGGGGAGAGGGAAGGCTGAACCAATGCTGATGTTGTCTTTGGAGACAAAACTCTCCTCATAGCATCAAAGGCACCATGGCTTAGACGAGAAGGAGTGGACGGACCCGAGAGTACCGTCCGATCCTCCTGCACAGAAACTCTGGGCTCCGAGCCCGAGGTAGGAACCGAGCTCATCCGAGAGGAAGAGTCGGCACCGACAAATCGGTTCAACTATCCTCCCCAGACCTGATGGGAGAGCGTCGGCTCCTAGAGTCCTCGGTCGGCACCGAGGACATACGAGTAGATGGAGCCGATAACACCAGTGCGGGTATCGGCTCCAAGGGTTCGACAACCATCAGTTCAGTTTCCTTTGGCTCCGAGAGTCCAGTACGGCTTGGAGGAGTAGTAGACAAATCCGGTTCCATGGTCTTCGGCACCAACGAGCTGGTCGGGGCCGACAACAATTTGGCAAGTTCTGGTGCCTGTAAAAGCTTCTGCACTAGCCGATCCATGTCCAAATCTGAAAGGCTGACTGTGGACTTAGCTGAATGCACCGAAGGTGCTGACTGGAGCAGAGGAGAAGAAGGAACGTCAGAGACCGGCTCCAATACTGAGAGCTGGCTTCGAATCAAAGGTATACTCGGTTACGAGGTCTGTGGAACCGATGACCCTCCTCCTGAAATGTTTGCCTTTTTTGTCACTTTGTCTGAAGATTTGGATTTGGAGGACGTGCTAGTACCCTCATGGCTACTCAACACCTCAGAAAAAGATTGCTGTAGCAATCCCCCGTCTATTAGCTTACTCCTTCTCTCCAAGAGGACTCTTGAAGAAAAAGAATGGCAAATGCTGCAAGTGTCTTGGAGGTGTTTAGCACCCAGACAGTAGACACATTGAATGAGTCCATCAGTGACAGACATTTTCTGCCCACAATCTGGGCATTTTTTGAATCCCGATTTAGGATGAGATTTCTCCTTTTCATCCGACATAATTAAATAAAACAAACAGTAAACTGCAAAAAGTAAGACAGTAAAGTCCTTACTCACTTGTAAAGACCCACAAAACAACTAAGCCCAAACCGGGCACTATCTATAACAATATAATTACAGATTACAAATACAGGGCTAAGAGGCCCACAGAGAAAAACCCTGACTATTAGAAAGGCTAATAAGAGTAAATAGTTCTAAAGGCCCACACAAACCAATAAGCCAAAAGGGCACTAACTATTTAAAACTGAACTATAGATTATATTATGAAATGACCTAATACTAACACAAAACTATCTTAGTAACAAAAAGGAAAGTTTTTTTTTATAAAACTTGCTGTTATTTTTCCCACAAATGGTCTGAGCTAGCTGGATCACAGAGATCTCTCTTGCCGCGGCAAACTAGATCTGAGGTAATTCCAGCAGTGAATTGTGGGATAAGGGGCTTGGTCTCGAGCTACTGGCAAACCTTGAGCTTTGCTATCAGCCATGTCGGAGCAGAGGATCGGCTCCGAACCCATCAGTGAGAATAAACGGCAAGATTTAACAACTTCACATCAGAAGTTAGGAAGTACAAAGAAGTTATGTACTCACCATAACGTTCCATCTGAGTAGGTAACTTCATTTGTCTGCAACCTGTGGGTAACGGATCCGAGCCGGCAGCTTTCCTAGCTAAAAGATCCAAGCTCCAAGCTCCTCCCCCTACCCATAATGCCCTGCCATCTCCCTCTAACCCTCAGATTTGCCAAAAAAAGGCAATAGGAAAATTCTATAACACAGGAAAGGATTACAATACATTCCACCTGATGTCAACTGAAAAAGACATATCCTGATCCTTTGATAACGAACTAAGGGTCCGGGGGATAGAGGGAGGGTCGGTTGCAGACAAATGAAGTTACCTACTCAGATGGAACGTTATGGTGAGTACATAACTTCTTTATCTGAAGTAGTTAACTTCATTTGCTCAGCAACCTGTGGGACAGAGTCCCCAGCTACCAGCAACTTGGGAGGCCCTTATGGAAGGATATTCCAGAGCACTGCGGAGCCAAAAGATGCGTGTCCTCTGGATATTAAACACAATTTATAATGTGTAATAAAGGTATGAGAGGAAGCCCAAGTAGCTGCTGAGCAAATGTCATCAAAAGAAACCCTTGAACAGAAAGCAGCAAAAGTAGCCATAGATCGGGTAGAATGGGCTCACACTCTCAGAGGCTCAGGACGACCAGAGCTTTTGTATGCGAGGAGGATGCATTCAGAAATCCATCTAGCTAAGGTTATGTTAGTGACTGGTTTCCCCAGACAGGATTTAGCAAAGGAAACAAAAAGTTGATCAGATTTTCAAAGATCTGCTGTTCTGTTTAAGTAAAAACGTAACTGTCTGTGAACATCCAGACAATGAAGTCTGTATTCTCTTCTGTTTTGGAAATTAGGAAAGAAGATAGGCAGATTGATGGACTGGTTGATATTGGCTTCTGAAGCCACTTTGGGCAGAAAGGAGGGATCAGTCCTGAGGGAGACCCTGTCTTTATGAAAGATGATGTATGGAGGCAAAGAGCGTGAAGCTCCGATATCCTCCTAGCAGAAGTAATGGCAATCAGGAAGACCATCTTCCAAGATACATATTTTAAGTTGACTGAAACCGCAGGTTGGAAAGGAGGCTCAGTCAGAGCTTGGAGAACTAGGGTAAGATCCCATGGAGGCACTGCATCTTTAGTAGGGGGTCTTTAACAAAAAGGTTCCTTTCATGAATGTTTTGCAAATCTTGGAGGACGCTAGGGGGCCGGAACGGTTTCCAACGTGGTAGTGGGAAATAGCTGCAATTGAATTTTAATGGTAGAAGCACTAGCTCCTTGATGAAAAGTATGGGAAAGAAAGTCTAGAACTGCTGGGATAGGAGCCGCAAAGGGGTCCAAGTTCCTGTGCTCCGCCCCGAGAGAGAAACGTTTCCATTTACTCTTGTAGATTTTCCTGGTAGACGGTTTATGGGTGGCCACCAGGATGGCCTTAACTGAGGAAGATATACCGGGAGTCCTAGCCATTAAGGGAACTGGATCAACCAAGCTGAGAGCTTGAGGTAGTCCAGGTCGGGGGTCCTCAATCCTAATGGATGAGAGATCAGATCCGGATTGGGATCTAAAATCCAGGGAGGATGTACTAGATGAGACCGCAGGTAAGGGAACCAGGTTTGATGAGGCCAGAATGGGGCTATGAGGATAACCCTGCTCCCCAACCGACAACCTTTCTGCAAGAATTTTGTCATCAATGGAAGAGGAGGATAAGCATACAGAAGACCGGATGGCCAAGCATGAACTAGAGCGTCTCTGGGGGCTTCCCCTGATGGGGGGAATCACAGCGAAAAACTCGCTGCACTTTGTGTTCGAAGGCGAGGCGAAGAGATCGCAGCAAGGTTGACCCCATTCAAGGAAGATTTGTTTCTCTACTGCTGGGTTCAGAGACCACTCGTAAGGTGAGAGGATCGTTCGACTCAACCTGTCCGCTAAGATGTTTGACCGACCCGGAATGTGCGTCGCTATGTGAAAGCGGTTGGTGGATATCGCCCATTCCCATACTCTCATTGCCTCCCTGCAAAGTGGATAAGATCTGGTTCCCCCCTGTTTGTTTATGTACCAGACTACCGACATGTTGACTGTTTGAATTGCAATAGTCCCTGGAGGAAGAAGGGGATGGAGAGCCTGCAACGCAAGAAGCACCACCCTCCTCTCCAGGACACTGATACGCAGTGAGGTCTCTCTGTGAGAGTCCACGTGCCTTGGACGGCTCTGCCCATGCAATGCCCCCCCCACCCAAGGAGAGATGCGTCCATGGTCACCGTGACTTGGGGAGGGGGTATAACGAAGGGGCGGCCTTCTCGGAGATCTCTGGAGCGGAGCCATCAAAGAAGTGACTCCCTGCAAATCCTGCTGAGGGGAATAGGTGTAGACAGGGGGTGAAACAGAATGGACCATTGAACTTGCAATGTCCATTGAAGGATTCTCATCTTCAGGCGAGCGAAAGGTGACAGATTGATGGCCGCTGCCATGGATCGCAGGGCCCTCAGGAGTAGTTCCGCTGGAGGGGCTGATGATTGCAAAAGATCTGGAATGTGAAGGCTTAGACTGCGAAGTCTGTCCGCTGTCAGAAAGACTCTGGATTGTGTAGTGTCTATCCTGGCCCCTACGAATTCCAAAATTTGAGTAGGTTGAAGGGCGGATTTCTTGTGGTTGATTGTGATCCCTAGATGGCGGGCTAGATGTAAGAAATAGTCCCTGCCTGAGCAGAGTTGATGCCTGGTGGGGGCAGTTAGGAGCCAGTCGTCCAGTTAGAGAAAGACCTTTATTCCCTGAAGCCTCAGGTGGGCCCCTACAACTGCCATGACCTTGGTGAACACCCTGGGGGCTGTGGTGAGACCGAAGGGTAGGACCCTGAACTGATAATGGCTGGCTCCCAGCCGAAAGCGGAGGAATCTTCTGATCGTCTGTCCATAAGAATGTGGTAGTACGCATCCTTGAGGTCTATCGAGCACATCCAGTTGTTCTCCTGCAAAAGTGGGAGAATGGATTGAATGGTGACCATCCGAAATTTTTCTTTGGTGACTGACAGGTTCAGTGTGGATAGGTCGAGAATGGGTCGTCAGTCCCCCGTCTTTTTTGGCACCAAAAATAAACTGGAGTAAAAGCCTGACCCGGATTGATCGAGGGGAACGCGCTGGATAGGTCTTTTTTTCCGCAGCCTTCGAACTTCTGATCGGGTGGAACATTGGGGAGTCCTCTTGACCAGGGAGGATAAGTTAAGAAAGGGATTGAATAGCCTCTGGATATGATTTGGAACACCCAGCGATCTGTCGTAATGGACTCCCAATTTGCTAGGTGTTCTGAGAAGCGCCCTCCGACTGCCTCCAGAGAGGAGCAGTCAGGCAACCCCTCAGGGCTGCTGCGTGGGCCGACCCGAAAAAGGTTCTCTCGACCCAAAATTATTCGGCCCCCCCCTCTGCCTCTGGGCCGGCGTCCACCCTGTCCTCCTCTGCCTCTGAAGGACGAGGAATCCGGAGCGGAACGGGAATGTTGAGCTTTCCGGAACCACATCTTCTTTTGTCCTCTTTGGTTCCTGGAGTAGGTCCTCTGAGGAGCCGAGAAGAGAATCCTGATGGCAGACAATGTCTTCCCGTCTTTCTCGCTCTGGAGAAGTGTATTGCAGACGGTTTTGCCGAAGAGCATAGAACCATTGAAAGGGGCGTTCACGAAGGACGCCTTAAAGGGTTCCGCAAAATCGCAGAGACGGAGCCAGGCCTGTCTATGTAGGACAACGTCCGTTCCGCTAGCTCTAGCCGCTCCCTCCATAGCATGGGAGAGAAGCCACATAGATGTGTTGGTAATTGACTTGAGAGTGGCCATTCGAGCCGAGAAGGTCCGCTTGTCCTCGGCCGACATGGACTTCGGGGGTGATCCAGCGTACTCTTTAATCAGGTCCCGCTGGAGTCTAATCACATGTGCCATATAATTCAGTGACCTCACAGAGAATGTCGCTGAAGGGAAACTACAGTTTTGTACCTACCATAATTGTAGATGTTCGAGTATTGACACTGCTGCATCGCCTCCTCCCCGACGTCAGTGCGACAGGGGGTATATAAGATGCAGCAGACGCCATTTTCTTCAGTTTTTCTTGCCCCAGATGTCAGGTGCCCCCAAATAGGTAGGCAATTCAAATTGCTAGTAAACAATACAAGAGAAAAGCAAACAACCATTTTTAGTTACCAGCAAATACTCCCCATAGGTAATAAAGGGTAGATGCCCTAGGTAAGTACCAGAAAGTAAGAGGGGAAGGAGGGAGGGTAACCTGGACTGCAACAGTGTCAACACTCGAACATCTACATTTATGGTAGGTACAAAATTGTACTATGTTCATCGTGTTACACTGCTGCAGTCATTACACTTGGGTGGAATCCCAAAGCTGAGGTAGGGAGGCTGGATCTACAAGGCATTAGGGGTGGCTATAAGGCCCTGCAGTACAGCAGTGGCGAAGCCAGCTCTGGATTTGGAGTATAAAGGCAAATGGTAATGTTTGGTGAAGGTACGCACAGAACTCCATGTTGCTGCTTCCAAAATATCCTTGGTAGGTACTCCCTCCTCTGAGTTAGGCAGTTGAAGTGGCTGTTGCCCTGGTGGAGTGAGATCTAATACTGCTAGGTACAGGTTTCCCATAGTGGGTATAACAGAAACGTATACAGTGTCCTAGCCATTTTGAAATAGTCTGCTTTGAAATGGCTTTACCCTGTGCTCCTGCAGCGTATGTTACCAACAATTGCTCAGATTTTCTGAAAGCTTTGGTTTTGTCCAAGTAGAAGCGTAACTGTCTGTGAATGTCCAAAGAATGTAGAAGTCTCCCCCCTTTGTTCTGTGGTTTTGGATAAAAAGTTGGCAAGTGAATAGTTTGGTTTAGAGCCACACTTGATACCACCTTTGGCATAAATGTAGGGTTAGTTCTTAAAGACACCCTGTCCTGGTGGAAGATGAGGAAAGGTTCCACTGCCATTAGTGCCTGTAATTCTGAAACTCTTCGTGCTGATGTTATTGCCAGTAGCAGAGCAGTTTTCCAAGAAATGTATTTTAATTCTGCTGTGTTAGCTGGCTCAAAAGGAGGTAGAGTTAATTTTTCCAAAACAAAGTTGAGGTCCCAAGTTGGTGTAGGTGCTCTACAGGGCGGTCTTATGTTTTTAGCCACTCTGAGGTATTGTTTGAGCAAAGGATTAGAAAAAATTGGTGGAACCGTGTTGTAATAAGCAGAGATAGCCGAGGCGTGGATCTTGATGGATGAAAAAGAGAGGCCCTTGTCCAGCATCTCAGTTAAGTATTGCAGTATCTGAGAAATGACTGGGACAAGAGGGTCAAGGCTGTGTGCTTGGTTCCAGGCACAGAAGCTCTTCCATTTATCAGAGTATGTTTTCCTGGTGCTAGGCCTTCTGGCCTCCAGAATGACATCCATAACAGCTTTGGAGAGAGGCATTGCTTGCTTGACTAGGGAATTTTCCATGCAGCCTGGTTTAAGGTCTTTAGCTGGCTGTGAAGTATCTGATTGCTGTGCTGTGTCAGCAACTCTGGGATATGAGGCAAAATCCAGGGTGGTTCTTGTGCTAAGTTCTTTAAGATTGGGTACCAGTGCTGGCATGGCCAGTCTGGTGCAATCAGTATCATTTTTGACTCTTCCTGCCTGGCTTTTATGAGTACCTTTGGAAGGAGAGGTAAAGGGGGGAAAGCATATACTTGTAGTTTTTTCCAGCTGAATGAGAGGGCATCCACTTTCCATGCTTGTGGATGGTAGTTCCTTGTGCAGAATTTCTGTAATTGGCAGTTCTTTGGGGAAGCAAACAGATCTATGTCCAGTCTCCACCATTTTTGTGTTATCATTCTGAATATTTGTGGATTCAGTTCCCATTCGTGTGGGTCCATAATGCTTCTGCTTAGGTCATCTGCCAGTGTGTTTTTCTCTCCTGGCAGGAATTGTGCTTGCAGATGAACTTGGTAGTTTAGAGCTGTGTTCCACACGGTCATGGCTTGTCTGCAGAGGGGTAGGAGTGTGTGCCCCCTTGCTTGTTTATGTACCACATAACTGTGGTGTTGTCGGTCTTTAGTAGTAATTGTCCTGGATGCAGTAGGTCCTTGAAAGCTATAATAGCATTTTGTTCAGCTAGCATCTCTTTTTGATTGATGTGGAGATGTCTTTGCTCTGTGGGCCACTCGCCCTGAATACATTTTCCTGCCATGTGTGTTCCCCAGGCGTAGTCCGATGCATCTGTTGTCAGTGTCTGCCTGGCTGTGGGTTGAGTGAAAGGCTGTCCCTTGTTGAGGTGACAAGCTTGTGCCCACCATCGAAACTCCTGTTGTAGGCAAGGAATTAGTGGTGTAACTGTTTCCAACCTTTGACAGTGTTGAGACCATACGCTCTTTAGGTACAATTGTAGTTTTCTCATATGCAGTCTGGCATATGGAATTAGTAGCATGCAAGATGCCATGTAGCCCAAGGCCTGCAGAATTTTTCTTGCAGGGAGTTGGGTCTTTGTTGACATTAATTGAAAATATTGAGTCAGTTGTCCTTGCTTGTCTGGTGTGAGATAAGCCATCTGGGCCATTGTGTTCAAGCTGGCACCCAGGAATATTATCTGTTGTGAGGACACTAGTTTTGATTTCTTTTCGTTTACTGTGTACCCCAGGCAACTTAATAACTTTTTTACGTACGCCAGATGCTGTAGTAGAATGTCCTTGCTCTCTGCTTGAATCACGCAGTCGTCCAGGTATGGATAAATTTGAATTCCTTTTTGCCTGCAAAATGCAATTACTGGTGCCAGGCACTTTGTGAAGACCCTGGGCACAGTAGATAAGCCAAAGGGCAGTGCAGAGAATTGATAGTGCATTGAACCAGCTAGAAATCTGAGGTATCTTCTGCAGTTTTGTCTGATAGGGACATGCAGGTATGCCTCTTTGAGGTCCAAAGTCACGAGCCAAGCTTTCTTGCCCAGCATGGGAAGAAGCTGCTGTAGTGTCAATATCTTGAATTTCGGAACATCCAGGTAGGTGTTTAGTGTAGAAAGGTCCAGAACGGGTCTCCAGGCTTTGTCCTTTCTGGGAACCAGAAAGAGTCTTGAGTAAAATCCTTGTCCTTGTTCCTGTGGTGGTACCTTTTGAATAGCTCTCATGTCCATGAGTGCTGTAATTTGTTTTTGAGCCTCTGCCCATTGATTTGATGGCAGATTTGGCATTCCTTTTAGCCTTGGCAGGGTGTGAAAATGGAACCTGTAACCTTGAGATACAATGTTGAGAACCCATTTATCTTTGGTGATGCAATGCCAGTTATAATAGAAAAGTGCCAGTTTTCCTCCTAAGGGGGCTGCCAAGAGAGAACTGTTTGGCAGCTGTAGTGGAAAGTCATTGAGTCTGTTTTTTATAAGGTTGAGGCCTGTCTTCCCCTTCTTTCTGGCCTGGTGTGCCCCATTGTCGAGGCCTGTAAGGGCTTTGTGTCTGACCTCTACCTCTTGGACGTTTGTATCTGCCCCTTTGAGGTCTATCTGTGACTGGAAAGGACCAATTCTTTGTTGGCCAATTTCTGCTAAAACGAGGAGGCTGAACCTGTAAGAAATCTTTCACCGTTTGCATAGATTTTGCCTTATCCTCCATCTTCTTTAATACCTCTTCTGCCTTAACTCCAAACAGCACACCCCGCTGCAAAGGTGCATCCAATAATTTGACCTTAACATGACCTGGTAACATATGTTCTTTTAACCAAGCATGACTTCTAATGACAGAGCCTGTAACTGCTGCTCTACAGGAGGCCTCTAAGGAATCAAACCCACATGGCAAAGTATGTTTTCTCACTTGTTCAGCTGCATGCAATAAATCCTGCATTTCTTTTAAGTTAGGAGGATCTGAATCTGGAAACATCTTTTGTTTCAACTGAAACATCATAAATTGCTGATATTTTAGCATGTGAAACTGGCAATTCAAGGCTCTCATTGCTAAAGTTGAAGACATATATACCTTCTTTCCCTATCTGTCTAAAGCTCTGGAATCTGTCAGAGGGAACTGGGTTTTTCGCTGATGAGGCCTTAATCCCTTTGGGTCCCTGAGAAATAGTTTCAGGGTCAGCAACAGGGCTTTTGTACAGAAATTTGTGAGAGTCAGGGACTCTGTAATATCTATCAGGTTTAACTGGGGCTGGGGGTAAGGAGTCAGGGTTCAAATTGGATTCAGTGTACACATCATCCACAATGTCTAGAACTAGCGGGATAGCAAGGGGTCTGTGTTGAGGCAATAAAAGGAAGTCTCTGAACCTTTTCTTGGATTCTGAGTAATCCTGACCTTCCCAATGGAAATGCTCCCTCATGGTATGTAAGGTCTCCCCAAAGGAGTAACCCCCAAGCGGAGAGGCTGATGGAATTGATTCCTCAGCATCAGAATCCTCATAAGGTGGTAAAGAATATCCTAGGTCCGAGGAAGAGTCTGAGGAAATGGGCACCCGGTCAGAAGATTCATAGTCTGCATCCTGTCTGGGCCTTTTATCAGGAGGGGGATGGGACCCCCTGATCAGGGTGATTAGGTCCTCAGACATTTTTAGCATTTGTTTCTTAGGCATGGAAGCCTGTCCTGGAGAGAGTTGTGTCTGTTTCTTTGCTTTTAAGGGGGGCTTAGACTTAACAGGGGGCTTAATGGTTAACTGGATAGGTCTGAAAACACCCTCTGTAACTGTGGATTGCTCAGCTACTTTGGTTCCCTCTGTAGCTTTAGGATCGGTAAGCTGAAGACCTAGTGCTTCCGAAGGCCCAGCCAGCTCCATGTGGGAGTCGGAGGCGGTCTGTGGTTCTGTGGAAGCAGTCGTCATGGGCTGCGTAGGCGCCTCGCTGAAAACCAGAGAACCGGTGACCGGCCTAGAAGAGGCCTCGTCGTCAGTTTTGGGCCTCGGATGCCTGTCCTTGCACTTTTTATGCATTGCGGTCGTCGGAATTTCCGACGGCATGGTGTAATTGAATTTTCTACCAAAATAATGTCGGGCAAAATCAAACCAACGTTTAATAGTGCGCTTATTAAACCTAGCACAAAACCGACAGCCAGTGACGTTGTGGTCAGGGCCTAGGCATGGAATACAATAGGAGTGGAAATCCTTATGAGGTATTTGCTTCCCACAAGAAATACAGTTATTAACTTTTACTGACATCGGTCTGAGGCAAGAAAAAGTTTCTCCAATGGGGAACTTAGCTCTTTTAGAAGACTTCGGTTCTGGATTCGGAATGAAAATCTCAGGAGTCAGCCGACCGGCACTTGCGAACTGCTTCTGCTTCGGGCACCACGCAGCAAGAAAGACTGAAGAAAATGGCGTCGGCTGCATCTTATATACCCTTGTCGCACTGACATCAGGGAGGAGGTGACAACAACCGACGCCGGACCAAGACTTTGGAACTCTGGCCGACTGCGGGACTGCCTGACATCAGGATAACCCAAGTGTAATGACTGCAGCAGTGTAACACGATGAACATCATCCGCTTTCCAAGGCGGTCCATCATCTGAGACTCCTTGTCTGGAGGATGCACCGAGGAACTCTCCTGTGCCAATTCCTTTTTAGTGGCAGCCACCACCACCATGGCATCCACTGGGGCACCCTTGCTCCAAACTGTCCTGTCAGTGGGAGGGCTAAGGATCATGTCTGGTCTCTTGGGTATAGACTCGACAGTGTCCGGCTCCTTCCATGCCCTGGTAGTTATGAGGTCTACCAGGGGGTCGGGCAGGAGGGGACACCCACGAGGTAGATGGGCCTGCGTCAAACGCCTCCAGAAACACAGACTCATCCGAGGAAGGTTTTTGGGCAGACCACCCCCCTCTAATGCGTAACATTTCCATGTCTCCAAAGGAGAAATCTTCAGGGGGTGACCTTGGGTAACCTTCCCCTTCCTCTAAGTCCGTGTCCTCTGTGATGGACTCAGGCGAGTCCAAGTGCGGACCTCCTCGGGGGGGGGGGGGGGGCTGTCCGAAGAGGCCTCACCAACAATGTCCTGTTCCTCTACGGGAACAATCTGGGACGTAGGCACAGGCTGTCCCTGGGGCCGGATGATGGAAGACAGGCCCGTCTGAGTGGGAATGGCGGGTGGATCAGTAGCAGGAGCCTGGGGCCTTGAATCCCTCGAAAGGACCCTCTCCACGACGTCGAATGCCGAGGGAGAACTACTTTCCCTCGGATCCGAAAGCAGTCCCCTCAGATCCGACGTGCAGACCGGTGCCGAAGGTGACCCGATCGGATCCGAAAGGGTAGTGTGCCCCAACCTTAACGGAGCCGAAGGACCGCTAACCCCTCTGGATCCGATGCTCAAATCACGGCCCAGAGAGCTCGGATCCGAAAATGGATCCGACAGACTCGAAGGTACAGTCGGCGCCGAAGTAGGAAATGCTGTCGGCGCCGACCCCACCCTGGCTCCAAAGCTAGTCGGATCCGACAGCTCCGAACCCCGATAGCGGATCAGAGAAGGAGCAATGGGGGTGAAAAAAGGTGTCGAGCTACCTCCCAGAGGGGGGGAGGCAAGAGCACTCCCATCTGCAGCTGGGCCTGGAGAAATCGACGCATCATCCGGTCCATGTCTGCGTCTGATAAACTCCTCGTAGATCTGGATGAGGCCACCAAGGCCGGCCGGGAAGGCCGCCTAGACGACCTCGAAGGTGACCGGGTCTCCTCCTCCGCCTCCGGAGAGAAACGTGGAGAACGGAGCCAAGACGGGGAAGGCCCGGAGATCTTAAGGGGAGAGGCAAGCTGTTTGGACGGCGGTGCCGAAGGGGTTGACTCGGACCGCCTCTTGTGGCTGCGGTGCCTTTCTTTCTCTCTCTCCTTATCCTTTTTGTCCTTCTTTTTGCCGTCCCTTTCCTCCTGGGCCGACGCGGGAGGTTGAGTCCCGGCCAGGGAATCGGAAGTGGCAGGTGGGGCAGCCGCAGCCGCGTCTGGTGCCACAGAGGAGGAAGAGGAGGACGAAGCAGAATAAGGGGGCAAAAGGCCCGCCAGAATAAGCTTCGTCCTCCTATCCTTCAAAGCCCTTGGGTTGAAGGCTGCACAAATAGTGCAGCCCAAAGAGAGGTGATCAACCCCCAGGCAAAGGACACGAGTGTGGCCATCCGCTGGGGACAGCTTATGGCCAGACTCGATGCATTTAGAGAAGATAGCTTTAGGGCCTTCAGACATTCTAGAAAAGAAAAACAGGCTCACACGCACACCCCTTCACACACGCAGAGGGGGGAGGGGAATAAATTTAACTTAACCCAAAAAAGTTTAAAAACTACCCAGAAAGGTTAAGAAAGTTAAGAGGGAGTTCACATGCACAAAGACAGAGAAAGTTTGACAGGAAAATTAAATTTTTAATCCTAAACTCACAGTACCACGCTCGAAGCTCGTTCTGAGAAGCTTACAGAAGCTGCGGCAAACGAGATCTGAGGACTAGAGGGAGATGGCAGGGCATTATGTGTAGGGGGAGGAGCTTGGAGCTCGGATCATTTAGCTAGGAAAGCTGCCGGCTCGGATCCGATACCCACAGGTTGCTGAGCAAATGAAGTTAACTACTTCAGATTGTGAGTTATGACACCTTGTGAGACTGAGGCATTGCAGACAGAGGAGCAGGAAGTCATTGTATTAGCTCTGTTGTGTTCCAAACTGCAGTTAAAGTGCAATTTGTACCTGCTTTTAAACACATTTCTCCCGACACGCTGGGCTGTTGGATATAGATATTTACATAAAAAAAGAATACATCTGGTTAAGAACCACATCACAGAGGAGTATCTTCTTTCTACAAAGAAAGAAGAGACAGAATGCTGAAAAAAAGTGTTATATTTAGGATGACTCCGAAAGGCTGATCATGCTTTGGCAAAGAAAGAAACTGAACAATTTTTTTTTTCAAGTACCAGAATTTCACCCGTAGAAGCAACCATCTACTTTACACTGCATAAGGGGAAAGTGCAGATGATAACCTGGAAACAGCTTTAAATTCATCAGACAGGCTTTTCTTTCAAAAAATATGGAAGTGCAAAAACTGATATCACGTTTTTGTGTCAGCCTCCATTACCTAGCCATACAAATATCGCCAAAAGGTTAGATAGCTTATTTAATCAAGTGGTTTTATTACAAATAGTACAAACAGTAAAAATGTGCTGCAGTCTTTTAAGACTCTTGCCCAGATTCCAAAAGAGTTGTTCTCAGTGCAAGTCTGCCCTGATTCAAAAAGATCAAGCTCTCTGTGTAAGTAAATTATTTCAGGGTAAGGCCCATCTATAAGCAGGTATTCACCAAGGACAAGATTCCAAAAGACCTGCTCTCAGTGTAAGTGACCACTTACACTGAGAGCAGGTATTGTGGAATCATGCCTTCTAACAGCTTCCAGACCAACTAACTTTTTTTTTTCAATATTTTATTTTTTAAAAGTTTTAACTTGTAATATATCACAAAACAAAAACAACCATTTGAACAATTTATACAATTTGCGTTAACAATAAACTTTTTTATTTACTTACTTATTTAAAAAGGGATAAAGGTGCGAGGGACGCTGTCCCTTCCAGCAAGAATTACGGCGAGATAGGACTACATAACCTAAAGTTATGTACTTACCGTAACATTCCAGGTTTGTAGTCCATCTCGCCTATATTCTTGCTGGATGGGTTCGGAGCCGATATTCGGCTCCGACTCGGCGATACTAAAGCTCGAGAGCTTTTACTGGCTCGAAGCTAGCCCCTATCCCATGGTGCCTCACGGCAATTCCCCAGATCTAGCTTGCAAGAAAGCCATAAATACCTATTAGGTAAGAACATGAAAGAAGCTGTATAAATACGGCAAAGGATTAGAAATATAATCCATTCCAGGTGGACCATAAAGAACAATGTCAGGCAGCACAAAAAAGGGATCCACCAGATACCCCAGAAAAAGGAAGGGGGTTGGAGGGAGGGACACAAGAATATAGGCGAGATGGACTACAAACATGGAACGTTATGGTAAGTACATAACTTTAGGTTATGTAGTCCTATCTCGCCGTAATTCTTGCTGGATGGGACAACGTCCCTCGCACCTTTATCCCAGGTGGCTCAAGTAAAGAGACTCTTCAGCATAGTGGACCCAAAGGATGACCTGTCCCGGAAGGCCAAATCCAATTTGTAATGAGTGACAAACGTATGAAGTCTTGCCCAAGTAGCTGCTGCACAAAGAGTATCAATTGGGAGCCTAGATCTAAAGGCACATGAAGTAACTACAGCCCTAGTAAAGTGACCTTTAGCTTTTACAGGTAATTGTCTACCAGCTTGTTGATAAGCAAAGGATATGCAATCCGAAAGCCATTTTGAAAGAGTAATCTTAGAAACAGGCAAGCCTTTCCTTTTGTCAGAAAAGGAAACAAAAAGTTGATCAGATTTCCTGAATTCTTTAGTCCTGTGTATATAAAACCTGAGTATCCTGTGGACATCTAGCTGGTGTAGTCTATACTCTGATTTATTAGAGTGGTTTGGAAAAAACACAGGTAGCTCAATGGTAGTATTCAGGTTGTGTTCTGAGCATACCTTAGGAAGAAAGGAAGGGTTTGTCCTGAGAGAGTCTCTATCCTTGTGAAAGATAATGTAAGGAGGTGGAATAGTTAGAGCTTGTAGTTCTGAAACTCTCCAAGCAGATGTTATAGCTACCAAGAACAAGGTTTTCCATGATAACAATTTTAAGTCTGACAACTAGGATAGCTCAAAGGGTGCAGACATCAAAGATGAGAGGACTAAGTTTAAGTCCCAGGGTTCTAATGGTTATTTTATTGGGGGGGCCTAAGAAGAAGAACTCCTTTTAAGAAAGTTTTACAAAGGGAGTGCTGCATAATTGGATTTCCCATGAAACCAAACTGGAAATGGCAGCTAATTGAACTCTAACTGTAGCGGCTGCCGCTCCTTCATGAAAAATTGTTAGGAAGGATAAAATGGATTCTAAAGGAACAGTATATGGATCTAAGCCCCGATTTGTAGCCCAAAGGGAAAACCTTTTCCATTTGCTAGAATATAGTTTCTGAGTGGAAGGTTTATGAGATGAAATTAGGATGTGTTTGACCACTGGGGATAAGGGAATACACCTGGCTATTCGTGGAATTGGAGCAGCCATGCTGTTAATTTGAGGGTGTGGATGGAGGCATGGAACTGTCCCAATTGATGAATCAGGGCCACAGGAAAGGAAACCAAACTTGTTGAGGCCAGTAAGGAGAAATGAGGATCAAGGAACTCCTCAACTGTCTTGCTTTCTGTATTACTTTGGGAATGAGTGGAAAAGGAGGAAAGGCATAAAGAAGTCCCGGGGGTCAATCATGAACTACAGCATCCCTGGGTGACATCCCTGGATGGGGAATGAGGGTAAAGTAGCTGCTGCATTTGATGTTTGGGTGAGTGGCAAAAAGATTGCAGTGAGGCTGGCCCCATTTGTGAATGAAGTACTTCGCAACCATTGGATTCAGGGACTACTCGTGAGGCATCAGAATTGCTCAGCTGAGTTTATCTGCTATTACGTTGGATTTCCCCGGGATATGCGTTGCTATCTCCAAACTCTTAAGGCCTCTCTGCAAAGCAGGTAAGACTTGGTTCCCCCCTGCTTGTTTATGTACCACACGACAGACATGTTGTCTGACTGAATCGCAATTGTCCCGGTGGGAAGGGAGCTGTGAAGTGCTTGCAACGCATATAGCACAGCTCTCATCTCCAGAACATTGATGTGTAAGTGGCTCTCGTGGTTCTGCCAAGTACCTTGGACTGTCATTCCCAGATAATGACCTCCCCCACCCTATCTGGGAAGTGTACGTGGTCAAAACTGCTTTCTCTTGGGGAGAAACAAGTGGACGACCTAGGACAAGTTGTTTCATGTGTAACCACCATGTCAGATCATTTTTGCATGCGTTTGTTATTAATATCTGGTGAGACAATGGAAGGTCTTGCATCGACCATTGTGCAAATAGCATCCATTGGAGAATCCTCACATGTAGGCGAGCAAGAGAAACTAATAAGATGGCAGAAGTCATAGTCCCTAGGACTTGAAGGACTATTCTGGCCTGGACTCTGTTTGTTTAGTAAGGATCTGACCCACTGCATAGAGAATCCACTCTTTCCTGTGTTAGCTTTACTGACATGGTGATTGTGTCTATTTCTGAGCCTAGATATACAATATGCTGCAAGGGAGATAAGACTGACTTTTGCAAGTTGACAGTGATGCCTAGGCTGGCGCACAAGAACAGAGTCTCGTCCCTGGTCCTTATGAGTTGATGCTTGGTGGTAGCAGTGAGGAGCCAGTCATCCAGGTATGGAAACACCTGGAATCAAACTAAAAAGAATCGAGAGCAAGTTCCAGATCCTACTTGCACTGTGGGGACTTCTTGGATGACTTTTTTTTGGAGCAACGAGATGACCTCTGATGTTGCAAAGTCTAGTTGTATGGGTGGTACGTCTAGAAGAGACTGGTTTGTTGGGGGTTCGGAAATAAAAGGAATCAGGTAACCTCTGGCTATTACTGTGTGTACCCAATGATCTTGAGTGATAGTTAGCCAGGCGCTTGGGTACAGCGATATACGACCCCCAAATGCCTCCAGAGATGGACAGTCGGGCAACCCTTCAGGGTCGATGGAAGGGACTACCAGAGAAAGCTTCTCTGTCTCACTAATGTTGCTGACCTCCTCTGCCACGAGGGTGGCATCTTCCATTATATCCTCCCCCTCTGCCCCTGGGTAAGGGTCGACCTTGTGCCTGAGGAAAACCTTTTTTGGATTTGCGGAACCACATTTTCCTTCCTGTATAACCCTTGGGATAGGGTTTGGACGGGAGAGAGAAACTGACTCAAACAGCAGATAAGGTTTTTCCTTCCTGCTCACACCTAATCAAAGTCTCTTTCACTTGGGGTCCAAAAAGAGATGAGCCATCAAAGGGAACGTCAGTGAAGGAAGACTTGAAGGATTCCGTAAAATTACAAAGACGCATCCATGAATGTCTCCTGAGGGATATTACTGCCATGGCTCCCTTGCTCGCTCCATCTGCCGCATATGAGTTCAGCCTCAAGGAGGAGTTAGCTATGGAAGTAAGGGTGGAAAGCTGCACAGAAACCTTGTCCATAGAACCCGGAGCTACGGAGCCCTGGAGGGTATCTCCTAACTCTTTCAGAAGATCCCTCTGAAGACGAGTAAAATTAGTCAGGTAATTCAGCAATCTTAATGTAAATGCCGCTGAAGAAAAAGTACGCTTCCCGTACCTATCCATCGTCCTGGACTTCTTGTTAGGAGGATGGATATTAGAAGATGTCTCAGATAGTTCCTTCTTGGTGGCCGCTGCTACCACCATAGCATCAACTAGAATTCCCTTACTAAGGAAAGACTTGTCCTCAGGTGCTGTCATAAATTTGTTTGGCCTCCTCGGGATGGCTTCCACTGAATCTGGAGAGGTCCATGCTTTCCACGATATGACCCCCAAAAGTTGCTCATAAGGCGGTGTCACCCAAGATGTGGAAGGTTGGCAGCCAAAGGCCTCAAGATACATGGATTCATTCTCAGTAGGGTTAGAGGTCTTCCAATCACCCATCTGTCTAAGGATTTCTAGGATGTCAGAGAAGGAGACAGCCTCAGAGGGGAATCTAGGGGACCCCTCTGATTTCTCTAAATCAGTGTCTGACGTGACAGACTTAGGGTAGTCGACATGTTTCCTCTTACATAACTTCTTCCGAGGGAGCTCTCCAGTGGGATAATCTGGGGAGGTCTCGGAAGAGGGGGCATCTCCAATGGGGGCTACCTGGGCCTCTGGTTCCCTATGCTGTGGGGGTGGCAGGGGGGGAAGAGGTTGCTGTCTACTGCTGGTGGGACACAGGTTCCAAAGGAATGGCTTTGGCAGGGGATAAAGCCTTCTCTATAGCGTCGAAAGCCCCCCCCCCGCTCCGAAGAAGACCTCCGCTCCAAGGAGGCGGATGGTCGACTCCTAGCAAGATGGAACGGCTCCGAAGCAGAAGTGGGAGCCGAGCCGAGACTCCGAGATGGACGGTCGGTTCCAACGAGAACCCAGGGTGACTGTCCCCCTCACAGTCGACATGAGAACGTCGGCTCCCAGAACCCTCGGCTCCAGACTGAATCATTGAGGATAGAGTAATTGGCTCAGAGGAAACAGGTTGAATCTCCGGAGCCGAAGGGTCAAAGGAGGAACAGTGATCGGTAAGGGGGTCGGTTCTGAGACCTTTAGGTCAGGAGGGGTCAATTTTCTAGCCAGAGCTGGATCCGAAAGCAACCTCTTCACCACCCTCTTGATGTCCCCATCTGATAGGGTCCTGGAGGATCTGGTGGAGACTGAAGGAGACCTCCTTCTCTCCAAAATAGGAGATCTCAAAGTAGGAGATTCAGTCTCGATGTCAGGCAAAATCTTCGGTACCGAAGACTGTCTCGGAACCGATGAAGTCGACTGCATCTAAGATGAAGCAGAGTCAGAACCGGAACTCCTTGGTTCCGATGCTTCAGACTTTTTGGTCGGCTCCAAAGTCGGGGCCGATGATTTTCTCTTTGAAGACTTTGGAGCTGCCTGACCAAGTTCTAGCTGTTCCTGGAAGGAACTGGTCATGACACCCCTGTCAATGAGTTTTCTCTTCCTTTTGTTCAACACTCTTGTACTAAAAGCGTGACAAAAGGTGCAGGGTTCCTGTAAATGGGCTTCGCCAAGACAATATACACAACTGGTGTGGCTATCTGTAAGAGACATTTTCTGCGCTCACCGATCACATTTTTTGAGCCCCGAAGGGCGATGATCCTTATGATCTTTATCTTTAGACATTCTTAAACACTAAGACAAAGGAAAATAACAGTATTACAATAGAGGTGTAAAGAGAAGAAAGTTTTTTTTTTTTTTTTTTTTTTTTTTTTTTTTTTTTTTAACAGTCACACACAGAGAGGAAGGAAAGGCCCTCTAACTTAAACGGCCATACAGTCCGAAAGGGGGGAATAGGAGTTGAAATTTTTCAAAAACAGATGCACAAGAATGAAGAAACTACCAATATATATATATATATATATATATATATATATATATATATATATATATATATATCAGATAGAAAAAAGGTAGAAAATGACTAAATACAGTAAAAAATCATTTTACTTAGCCAACGAGCCAGTAAGACTCAACCTCGAAGCTTTTGCGGCAAATGAGATCTGGGGAATTGCTGTGAGGCACTATGGGATAGGGGTTAGCTTCGAGCCAGTAAAAGCTCTTGAACTTTAGTATCAGCAGAGTCATAGCCAAATATCGGCTTCGAACCCATCCAGTAAGAATTACGGCGAGACAGGACTACATAACATCATTTGTTTACCGGGAAAGTCCAACTTGGAACCATCCAATTTTCAGAGGAGGCCCGGGTAGAAACGCTCCAGATGCATGTCTTTGTAATGTGGGAGGAAACTGGAGCACCTGGAGGAAACCCATATGAACGCAGGGAGGACATGCAGACTCTGCACAGAAGGCATCCTAGCTGAGAAATGAACCAGAGAACCTCTTGATGTGAGGCGACAACACAATCTGCTGCACCACTTCACCATCCAACATATTAGTTACATCACTTGTCAGGAGAGCTTAGTTTACAATGAAATAAAACAGAATATAAAACAATCCTATGTACACTATGTACAGCATGTGCTAATATACTATGTTTGTGTTTAGCTTGTCATTTTTGTACTATACCTACATATATCTGTAAAAAAGAAAAATGGTAAATCTATGTTATCTAGCAAGTACAAAAAATGATGCCCCTTGCCTACGTTTAATTATCTTTTGAGTTATCTCTCCTGCCTTTTCATTTTAAAATTTGATCAAGGAGAATGCTCTAACCTTGCTTAAAATAAGCCTGTTTGTTTGGGGTCTTTGTTATTAACTTATGTGGTGATATGTATAAAAATTCCCATACTTTTGAAACCAGTCCATGACAAATGAGATCTATCTAGACAGTTTTGAGTAACGGATAGTTTAATTAAGGGAAAAAAGGTAATTAGTGCATATAGCTTTTGTTTAGGTATCCTCTGGCAAGTAATGTGTAAAATAGCAAATTCCCATGACAATATGGATTTTTCATATCACATTTTTCCACTCACTCAGTGAACACCACAGTTTGTAAACACATTTGCAGCTCCAAAAGATATGGATTAGATCCGCTTTTTGAAACTGGCAAGGAGGACAATTTGGAGAAACCTTCACATTAAAATTATTAATCATTACTGGAATTAAATAAGCATTATTTGTAATCGTCAATTGGGTGTACATACGTTTTTTAAAAGGGATTAGTTTTAACTGATGTTTTAATAGACTGGGCTTTTTATTTGTCAGTAATTTCTGCATTTTGTTTAGTCCAACAGTTTGAGAGAAAAAAGAAGAATGGTGTTTTAGGAATACAATCAGTGTGTACGAGTCTGATAACATATTTTTCTTTAAGCTCAAGTTTCATAAAGTTCTACATGTAGTGATGTTATTCTCATTTATTTCAGGCTTTTCTGTAAGTGAAGTACACAGATCTCTAATTTGTCTTAAAATTATGGTATATCATTTAGGGAGGTTTTACCCGTGTTTTCAATAGATGTTTTTTGTGCTTAAATATATCCCAAATATTCTTTCCTTTAATAAGTGGGTAGTTGTTTAAGTTTATCATTTTTTTTGTTTAATCTAAGGTTTGGATTTAGATGCAATGACTGTAACATGCTGAATGCATTTCTTAGGTTTAATGATTCCATTATTTTGTCTAGTCTCGTTACTTTATGTTTTAACAGATTACATACTTCTACATTTTTAATACATTCTCCATTAATAAATGGAAGAGCTTCAGGATTACAATTACAGTTTCTAACATATTCATACCATATTTTGATCCACAGCGGGGTCCAGTTCTCCTGTTTTGGATCATAATCTGAGATTTTGATAATTCTGTTTGAGCAAATTATATCGCAGTATAAATTTAAATCCGGCAGCTCTAGCCCTCCATTTTCTTTTGGATGCATTACAACCTAAAATATACTGAGATTCCAGATGACTGGCATCAGACAAGGTAACTCAGAATTGCTGTTCATCAAGGAGTGCCAGCAATAATGAACATTTCTGCTGACGCCTCTCAGGCTCAGTTTCATACAGTCTTTTACACAGACTTGCAATCATTCATTAACTGACAACTTTTGAGGGAACCCAGGGCAGTAATATAAAAATGAACAAGTTTGATGGATGAAAATACCATTTGGTCAGCATAGCTAAAAACAAAATTTTGCAGTGTGAAGGTCAACAGATCAGGATTTACCATGACTTAACCCAGGTAGGTTATACAAAGAAGAAAGCAGTTTGTTAATATTAGAGTACTGTTAAGTCCTTTTTTCCCCGTTTCCAGCTAAACTAGCAAAAGTAAAATGGAACTAGAACTGTGGTATTTCCACTATGACTTGTTGAATTGTAACTTGGAAAGTAACCAGTTCATCAAGCAAAACATTTTTTTAACATGGAACCAGTGTGGTCTTTGCTTCCTCTACAATTTAAGTTACAACTCAGAAAGAAACAGGTTTATAAAACATCTTAAACTATCACATAAGACCAGAGACAGTCAACAGACAGACAAACACACACACACACACACACACACACACACACACACACACACACACACACACACACACACTATTAAAAAAGAAAACAAGTCATATTACATAAAAAGAAGTTATGTACTCCCCATAACGTTCCATGTGAGTTGTTCATCTAGCCTTTCTTTCTTACTGATGGGTTCGGAGCCGATCCTCGGCTCTGACTCGGCCAACTGCAAAAGCTCTAAGTCTACAACCAGCTCGAGGCCAACTCCCTATCCCATGATGCACCTTGTGCTTCCCTCAGATCTTGTTTGCTGCCAACAGTCTACATACCACTACTAATATGCTACTATAGAAACTGGATAAGAGACAATATACCATGACATAGATGAAATCTCGGTCATCAAGAAGCATGGATGGGGGTTGGAGGGTAGGAAGTAAGAATGAAGGCGAGAACAACTCACATGGAACGTTATGGTGAGTGCATAACTTTTTAATGTGAAGTTGTTCTATCTCGCCGTTCATGCTTACTGATGGGTAGTGTCCCAAGCACCATCTTTCTCGGGTGGCTCATGGGAGAATGTTTTTTAAGACAGTGGAACCAAAGGAAGCCCTGCCCCTGGAGGCGTTGTCTACTTTGTAATGAGTGATGAAGGTATGACGCCTTGAACAAGTAGCTGCTGCACAAATAGTATCTAATGGTAATTTAGCCGTAAAGGCGGATGAGGTAGATACAGCTTTAGTACAGTGGGCCTTTATCACTGAACTGTAAGTGGAGGATATACAATCTGATAACCATTTTGATAAAGTGGTTTTTGCCACTGGAGCGCCTTTTTTTGACTCTGAAAAGGAGACAAAGAGCTGATCTGTTTTCCTGAAATGTTTGGTCCTGTCTAAATAGAATCGAAGTTGTCTGTGAACATCAAGTTTGTGCAGCATATGTTCCATCTTATTAAAGTATTTAGGGAAAAACACAGGCGATTCAATAGATTGGTTGAGGTTGGTCTCTGAGCAAACTTTAGGTAAGAATGAAGGATTCGTTCTGAGTGAGACTCTGTCATTATGGAAAATCAAATAAGGGGGTTTAAAGGACAAGGTCTGTAACTCTGAAACCCTCCAAGCAGAAGTAACAGCTATTAAAAAAATATGGTTTTCCATGACAGATATTTCAAGTCACAAGATGAGGCTGAGGTTCCATTGCATAGCTGCAGCTTTGATGGGTGGTCTCAAAGGAACAGTACCCTTGAGAAAAGCTTTGGAGAGTCTATGTGACATAATATTAGACCCCTGGTCACCTAGATGAAAGTTAGCAATTGCTGCCGCTGCCCCTTCATTGAAAAGTTTAGTCAAGAACTTCAGAATGGATGAAATTGAAGCCAGGTACGGGTCAATATTGTTCTGAAACGCCCATATAGAAAACCTTTTCCATTTACTAAGACATAACTTCCTGGTAGACTATTTTATGAGAGGATGTTAAAATATGCTGAGCCGCAGCTGACAGACTGTGAATCCTGGCTATGTTTGGAATTGGGGCAGCCAAGCTGTCAGTTTGAGGGACTGAAGAGAAGGATGGAGAGCGCCTGATGAATGCGTCATGATATCTAGCACTGGGTCCAGAATCCAAGGTTCTTCCAATAGATGAAGCTGAAGGAAGGGGAACCAAATTTGATGAGGCCAGTAAGGGGCTATTAGAATGATGGTCCTTCCCAGAGCCTTGGCTTTCTGTAAAACGTTGGGTATCAGAGGGAAAGGAGGGAAGGCATAAAGGAGACCCAGGGGCCAATTGTGTACAAGTGCATCCCTTGGGACATCCCTCGGAGGGGTAATTAGGGCAAAGTAGCTGTTGCATTTCGTGTTTGAGTTGCAAAGAGATCGCAGCAATGCTGGCCCCATCTGCGGAATATCCTTTCCGCTACTACTACTACTTTTAGGGACCACTCGTGAGGCAATAGAATCTCCCTGCTCAGTTTGTCTGCTATCACATTTGATCTCCCCGGGATGTGCATTGCTATCAGAAAGCAGTGGGTGGAAGTTGCCCATTGCCATACTCTCAGGGCCTCTTGACAAAGGGCATAAGCTCTGGTTCCTCCTTGTTTGTTTATGTACCAGACCACTGACATATTGTCTGTCTGAATTGCAATAGTTCCCAGAGGGAGAGAGTCTTGAAAGGACTGCAACGCTAGAAGTACAGCTCTCATCTCCAGAACAGTGACATGCAGGTGAGCCTCGTGTCTGTTCCACGTGCCTTGAACTGTTCTCCCTGATAATGCCTCCCACACTATCAGGGAGGCAACCGTGGTCACCATGGCTATAGGAGTGGGTAGAACAAAGGAGCAACCTAGAATTACTTGGTGAGGTGTCAGCCACCACTGAAGGTCATTCTCGCAGGGCAGGAATTCATTATCAGGATTTTGTGTGACATTGGGAGTTCTTGAAAGGACCACTGCGTGAACAAGAGCCACTGCAGTACAAGCATATGCATCCGACCCAAAGGAGTCACAATGATCGCTGCCGCCACTGTCCCTAACAATTTAGTACCACTGAAACCGGGGCTTTTTCTCTCTGTAGCAGGTCCAGGACCTGATTTCGTAGAGCACAAACTCTTTCTGGAAGGTTTAAGGTCATGGTAATGGTATTTAACTCTGCTCCTATAAAAAAACGGTATGTTGCAATGGCAACAAGGCAGATTTTTCTGAATTTATAGTAATCCCTATCTGACTGCAGAGGTTCAAAGTTGTGTCCCTTGCTTGTATGAGTTGATGCCTGGTGGTGTTAGGGAGGAGCCAGTCATCTAGGTATGGAAACACCTGGAATCCCAAAAGTTTCAGATGAGCCGTGACTACTGCCATGCCTTTCAACACTCTGGGGGCTGTAGTGAGACCAAAGGGAGGAGCGCAAAATTGATACTGCCTGGTTCCCAGCCGGAAGTGCAGATTATCTCTGGATGGCCTATCCATTTTTATGTGGTAGTACAAATCCTGGAGATCTACTGAGCACATCCAATTGTCTTTCCCTAAAAAGGGAAGTATTGACTGTAGTGTGACCATCCAGAATTTTGTCTTTCTTACCGACTTGTTTAGTCTGCTGAGATCCAAAATGGGCCTCCAGTCTTCTGTTTTCTTTGGAACTAAAAAGAACCTTGAGTAAGTTCTGGATCCTCTTTGATCTGATGGGACTGGTTGGATGACTCTCTCTTTTTTTTTTTCCAGCAATCTTTGAATCTCTGAGGCTGCTTGTTCCCTGTGACTGGGTGGAATATCTGGGATTTTTCTTGGGGGGGGGTGGGGGGGGTGGAAAAGGGAATTGAGTATCCTCTGGATATGATGCTTTGTACACAGCTGTCTTTTCTTGTTTTTAGCCAGGCATCTGGGTACAAAGAGAAGCATCCCCTGACTGCCTCCAAAGGACAAGCGGGCCTCCTCTTTGGAGCACTGATAGGGCTTCCCAAAGAACTGGTCTCTGTCACCCTGGCTCTGCAGACCCCTTCTGCCATGTGGGTGGCATCTGCCATTGTTACCCCCTCCTCTGCCTCTGGGGGGGTTCACCACAAGTGTCCTGGAAAGCTCCTTAAGTTTTACAAAACTACATCTTCCCTCTCTTCTGACCTTTGGGGTAAGGTCTGGTAGGGGTGGAAAAGCGGACTCCGACGGCGGACAGAGTCTTTCCATCTTGTTGACTCCTGGTAAGCGTTTCCTTCACTTTGGGTCCAAAAAGGGATGAGCCATTGAAAGGGGTGTTAATAAAGGATGACTTAAAGGGCTCCGCAAAGGAACATAAGCGCATGTCTTCCAAGAGCAATTCCTGTACCCGCTGCCCTACTCATTCCATCAGCTGCGTAGGAGACCAGACGCTTGGAAGAGTTTACAAGAGAATTAAGGGTAGTGAGTTGGGAAGTTACTTTCTCTGAGACCCCCGCAGCTACTGAACCCTGTAGAGTACCTCCTAGTTCTTTCAGGAGATCCCTTTGCAACCTACTACTTTCAGATGAGCCGTGACTACTGCCATGCATTTCAACACTCTGGGGGCTGTAGTGAGACCAAAGGGCGGAGCGCAAAATTGATAATGACGGTTTCCCAGCCGGAAGTGCAGATTATCTCTGGATGTCCTGTCAGTAGGGTTCAGTAGCTGCAGGGGTCTCGGAGAAAGTAACTTTCCAACTCACTACCCTTAATTCTCTTGTAAACTCTTCCAAGCATCTGGTCTCCTACACAGCTGACGGAATGAGTACTAAAGTGTGTTAGATAGTTCAGTGATCGGACAGCAAAAGTCACTGAACTAAACATGCGCTTACCATATCTGTCCATGATTCTAGAATCCTTATTAGGAGGATGGACAGACGTAGAAATTTCTGACAATTCCTTCTTGGTGGCTGAAACCACCAACACCATAGCATCATCGGGCACTCCTTTGGTTAGGAAGGTCTTGTCCTGGGGGGGGGGGGGTGTTTATAAATTTATTAGGCCTCCTAGGGACAGGCTCCATGGTATCCGGGGAATCCCATGCCCTTCGAGAGATTAGTTCAATTAACTCATCAAAGGGTGGAAATCCCCAAGAGGTGGAGGGCTGAGACTCAAAAGCCTTCAAGAGGACTGACTCATCATCAGTAGGGTTAATGGACTTCCAGCCACCCCTCTGCTTAAGAATTTCCAGGATATCTGCGAAGTAGATACCCTCTGAGGGGGACCGTGGGGACCCTTCTGACTCATCTAAGTCAGTGTCCAAAGTGACGGATTCCTGTGGGGAGTCCAGATGTTTCCTCTTACAAAATCTCTTCCTGGGAACCTCTTCAGTGGGAGCTTCTGGAGAGGTCTCGGAAGAGCAAGGTTCACCCATGGGGCTATCTGAGGCTCAGGGTCTCTACTCTTTAGAGGGATGTGTGAAGAAGAGGGAGACACCGGTGCTTTGGGGGAAGGAGAGGCTGGTTCTGATGGTGTGGTTGGAAGCGTGGACAACACCCTCCTCATAGCATCGAAGGCATCTCGGTCCCAACGTGAAGAAACCCCCGGATCTGAAGATATGGAAGATTATCTCAGCACCAGAACAGAGGGTTCAAAGCCCAAGGTTGGAGCCAAGCTCACCCGAGCTGAGGCCCTGAGAGGCAAAGTCAGAACCAAAATATCGGTCCGCCTATTCTCCCTGGACCAGACAGGCGAGCATCGGCTTCTAGACCGTTCAATCGGCACCGAAGATGTCGGGGTAGTCGGGACCGACAAGCCTGAAGTAGGCGTCGGACCCGAAGGCTCCACAATCATCAGCTCCAAGCACTCCGGCTCCAAAACTTCAAGATGGATCGGAGGAGGAACAGAAGCCGGTGGAGGTGATTTTGTTGGTTCCGAAGTCCCAGGGATTGGCCCTGATAAAAGTTTGGCAATCACTGGTGTTTGCAGAAGCCTCTGCACCACACAATCCACGTCCATATCTGAAAGCCTGCTTGAGGACCGAGAAGAATGAACAAATGAAGCCACATACTGTAATATTGGGGACTTCAAGGTAGGAGACACCAGCTCCAATACTGGGGACCGGCTCCTAACTGTAGCAACAGTTGGCTCTGATGACAGTGGAGCCGATGTTAAAGACTTTTCTGGCCTTGACTTACTGGTTGACGGGCTTTTTCTTGGTTCTGAGGAACTCGAAGAAGTTTTAGAATGTCTGTCATGGTTGTCCTTATCCAGTGACTCCTGAAGAGGATTTCAACAGACCTCTATCCATTAGTGTTCTCTTACATTCAATACAATACCCTGGAACTAAGAGTGGCATACAGAACAGTCTTCCTGTAGGTGTACCTCACCTAGACAGTATACACAATCAGTATGTCCATCAGTACAGAAAATATGCAGGCTTATCAAACAACAGTAACTTCTACTAGCCCTCTAATATAACAGGACTGTTATATACACACAAACAGTAAACTAACGTCTATTTGGATTAACAAAACTAAATCTAATACAAGCAAAGAACTACTTATCAAAAAAGTAATCCAACAAGGTCTGAACAACAAAAACAGCCACAATATTGTTAAGGCACAAAGTACTGTCCCTCTAAGTTAAATGGGCCCTAAAATCACAGACACACATCTAAGGTTTACATCAACTACTACTACCTTACAAGTAAAACTAGCCTATGGTTTAGGGAGATAAATAAGGCCTAAAAATACGGCCACAACGATAATCTACAAAAAAGAGTGAACAGTACACTAAGAAAATGCCTAAACTACTGTAGAAAGGAAACTTATAAAATACACTTATCTACTGAAGAAACTTTCCAACAAACTAATAAGAATTATAATTTTCACTGGCCAGAGCTGGTGAACGTCCAAATCTAGTTGCAGTGGCAAATGAGATCTGAGGGAAGCACAAGGTGCATCCTGGGATAGGGAGTCGGCCTCAAGCTGGTTGAAGACTTCGAGCTTTTGCAGTTGGCCGAGTCGGAGCAGAGGATCGGCTCCGAAACCATCAGTAAGAATCAATGGCAAGATAGAACAACTTCACATCTTCCTTCTCATGCATTATGTATTACATATTCTTTATTTCTTTTTAACAAGAATCATTCACTCCAACACTGCATCAACTACTCAGTTACTACCTTCCCTTACACCTCACTTCTCCAATTGAATATTAGTCTGCATGTATTGTTTCAACAAATTCCATTTAATTTTATGTAACTGTCTCTTTCCCTTTTTTTAAAGATCCCACCTCCAGTTATTTTATCTCCTTTACAGTTGTTTTAGATTTGGCAGTCACTAGCATTAAACGTATTAAGGCCTTACTGTATCTAGGCAATTCATATCTTGTGTTCCAGCTGGAAAGATTCATTTCCTTACTTTCGTTCATTTGGTACCCCAACATTTTGGCAGAGTACTCTGTACGGATCTTTTAAGATAAGCCTACACTCCCCAAAAACATGTTCCCAGTTGCATCTTTCTTTCCCATCACACCTCCAGCATTTAGTATTTACAGAGGATAAATTCTCTTGAGGTACAAAACACCTTATCAAACACTTTCCAAACATAAAATCTGAATCTTGACACTTACCCACTCCCCACTGGGAACCTTTCTGTGAGATGGAACACTGTCAGTATTTCTGTCACTGAGCCCTTGTACAAAGCCTGTAGTAATATTACTACTGATTCCCATACATCAAACCATTGCAGGACTGCCCCAGTCCGCTTTCTTCAGACCTTTTCATAATGTTTCCCCCAAGTCTAGGAATGTCCAAGTTGGACTCTTTCCTCATCTCCAACTTCCTCTGTGTGTCTCACTACAATCATCAGGTCAGCTGTACTGCATCAAAATATGAATTCAAACTGGTAATTTCCCATCTTACTTTATAATACTTTGCATATTCATTTATCAATAACCCTTGCCAGCACCTTCATGCATTGTGATGTCTCTATAATGACAAGTCGTGAAAGTCATCTTTGTTTTTGTACATTGTCAAAAGAATGCTTCCTATCTAGACATCTGGGATGTATCTTTCTCTCTAAACTGTGATAAGAATCCTCAGAAGCTATTTTGCCCAAACTCACCCAACATCTTAATCATATCTGCCATGGCTTCATCTGAGCCTGCTGTTTTGCCTAACTTCATTTTCCTTAGAACTGCGCTTTTTTCCTCCAGCTTAAAGAACAGCAATAATACTTGCACAGATTTCAGAGACAATTCTATAAAGAAATGGTATTGGATTAATAATTACCTTGCCCTCCATTTTTTGTATTATACTTACTGATAGTTTTTAGGGGCATTTCCTCTGTTTCTGTTGTAGCCCTGCTCTGTTCGCCTTCGCTGCGCTCAGGCTCACTTCGCTCACCTCCCACCCCCCCATATAATTTCCTTTATACCTAGCCACCTACTTCCTCCTGCCATTACACTCCTCCCCTTCCTGCTCCTCACCAATTCTCCACCATACTCCCTGCTTCCATCATAGTATCCAAACCTCCTCCATCGCCTCTCTTAACACATAACCAGATACCCAATTACAATCATATATATATATATATATGTATATATATATATATATATGTATATATATATATATATATATATATATATATATATATATATATATATATATATTTATTATATATATATATTAGAAAATAGTTCAAATAGGTTTACATTGTATTATTTTCCAAACCTACAATACTACTTTTAAACTACTGCAGACTTACTCTAACCACTAACCATGGTTAATCACTGAATTACAGTTAAGTAGCAAATATCTCCCCCCAGATCTGTGTACTTGCTAATTCTGCTACCCTTGCTTCTCTAGACAGTACTATTTACCTCTTCCTACCCTTAATGGCAACAACTCCCTAATATTTAAAAGAAAACTCTGGTACTGGTCATACTCTGCAATACTATACACAAGCAATATACCCAGTATTTATTACCCTTATATACACCCCACTCTTTCTGAAACTAAATAATATGTACCTCACACATCCAAAGCAGCCACTATATGCATTATTCTACCCATTAACAATCTTCACCCTACTTTTACTTTCCATCCTCTCCTCTTACCACACACAACTCCAAATCTGCGCCCCAACCCCATGGCAAACAGAATCCATAAACAATCCCATAAAACTAAAAAACTTCCCTATATCACCATGTGACCTTAGTTCCTCCTAATACTCCCTTACTCATACAATAAGCTGACAGTCAAAACTAACCCTCACTCTTGGCTGTCTTCCAGATAGTCTAAGTGACCATCAACCAACCTACCTAATTAGGAACAGATCCCAACAAATCAGCCAACCCATCCTCAGACTTGTACGCAACAAAAAGACCTTTATAGCTACTAACTTCATCAATGCACTAAAAAGCTGTAATTGGACTCCCCTAATGCAACTATCACCTGACAAAGCCGTGGAATACTTTAACACAACCTTCCTAAACATCTTAAATTATCATGTACCCTCCAGAACCATTAGAATAAGAACTCACTATGCCCCATGGCTAACAAAAGATACCAGTTTTACCCTGCACTCTGTATCCACTAAGGTAATTTCTAAACTCCTAAAGAAACTTAAACCAACTGCACTAGCAGATGATAACCTACCAGCAGAGTTCCTTCAGATATCAGCAGAAGCCATAGCCTATCTTGTCTCAATTCTCATAAATAGGTCACTGTCAGAATGCAAGGTACCTACCCCATGGAAAGCATCACATATTATTCCACTGCACAAGGGAGGTAACTCCTTAGAGCTCACCAACTATCGACCAATAGCAATCCTGTCACCTTTATCCAAAACAATACAAAGAATAGTTCATACTCAACTAATGCAGTACCTCCAAAATAATCTACTTTCCATATCTCAGCATGGCTTTCGATCTTCCCATAGCACCACCACCGCACTACTATCATTCACCAACATAGTTAACCATCATAGAAACAAGGTTCGATTCATATCTTCCATATTCTTACACTTATCAAAAGGCTTTGACATGGTAAACCACATTATGCTTCTTGAAACTCTATCTACCCTAAATATAAGCCCCTCTTCTATAGAATGGTTCAATAGCTACTTATCAGGCTGTCAACAAGCAGTTCTATGGCAGGACCAATTGCCCCCCCTGTTACCAGTAACCATAGGAGTTCCTCAAGGATCCATCCTCGGCACATTGCTGTTCTCTCTATTTACCAACCACATCTCTTCATCCTCACTCACTGCCTCAGTAGTACAATACACAGATGTCACCACCCTTATATGTGCCGCCCCCACCTTAATTGAACTGCAAACCCTAACCCAAAATAACTTCACTCTAACTGAAACTTGGTTCACTAACATCAAACTTATTCTTGATCCCACAAAAACTAAACTAATTCTTTTCAGCCTTGGTAGATCTCCTCCTCTAAACAATGATTTCACCATCATCTCCAAAGATAACATTCAAATCACTCCAATCACACACACTAAACTGTTAGGTGTGGAAATCGACAATAACCTGAAATTTAGCATCCACATAGCACAAACCATCAAGAAAGTTAACAAAAAGCTTGGACTCCTCTATAGGAACAAACAGTTTATCACTAAACATACTAAACAAACCATTGCAAGGATTCATCTCCTATCCATCCTTCTCTATGCCGCCCCTATCTGGACTAATCTCCACCAAACAGAACTAAATAAAATGGAATCTTGTTATAACAGGACTGCCAAGTTTGCTACTGAAGCTTCTTATATGTCTCATCACTGTCTATCCCGTAAGCAGCTCAGTTGGCTTGAGTTGCCTCAAATACTTCTTCTCAATCAACTCTCTATAGCACACAAGCTCTACTACCTTCCTGATGCAACCCCAGCACTCCAGCATCTAATTCAGCCACACACTACCTCAAGAGCCTGAAGATCTAGTAACCAGAACCTCATAACTGTCATCAAACATAAAAACAATGCTGGTAAAGCCCTCTTTGTCTGCAATACTGCTAAAATCTGGAACTCACTACCAAGCCAAATAACTCCTACCACCTCCATTATTCAATTCAAAAAACTCCTAAAATCCCACTATGAAAACAACTGGCTTTGCTCATGTCATTCCCCAGGTTAATCCACTCCCAAGTGATTGCTGCATGGATACTGTTAAGAACCAACAGTTTACCTTGAAAAAATGTTAATGTGTTGATACTTAACTTACACAACTAATAACTCCCTTTACTAAACCAGCACACATTACCTAATGCTATAGTGTGCTTTAATATATATTATATACGTCACTACTTGTCTTCTTTTATGAATTGCTAATCTCTGCTTTACTGTGTATTCATACAATATTTCTAACATGTTTGCTTTATTTATTTTTTTCTCTCATGTACTGTAATTGCATTTTGGAGCTTTTCTGCCCGGGCATCCACTGAAAATGGACCTGTGTCCAGTCGGACTTTCCTGGTAAATGTAAAATAAAAATAAAAATGATGAAGTAAAACCCAATATCGCTGGAGATTTATCCATTCTGATCAAAAATCCAAATAATTTTCAAGAAGAAAAGATCTGCTTCTGGTTGCAAACACCATACTGAAAAATATATCAAACTAGTATTTATTAATTAGGCAAGGTTTCATAAAAGGAATGATTTAGGAAATGGAAAGAATTTGATATATAGGGACTAAAAAAAGAAAGAAAATGCAAAGGTGGAAACAACAGAACAAACAGCAAGGAATCCCCACCCCTTCACTCAGTGCACTATTAAAAATAGAAGCTTTAACTAGATATTTAGATGAACTGATAAAATTGCAAAAGCCAGAGGCTGAATTGAAAAAAGTCTGGCTGGGCATGACACTTATCGAGAAGAGCTGTTTCAAGTAGTAGCAGAGTTAGAAGACACAGCACACAGAAAACCTGAGATTTTTTGCTGTACTACAGGAACCAGAAGAAACAAACTGCATTCATGTTATGAAACTATAAACAACTGGGCCGGTGTTCCACATTCACAGTAGGATTTAATGACTGAGAAGGTGCATTTTGTGTATGTTACAAATCTAGCCATGAGAAAGCTGTCAAGGCCAGTACTAGTAAAACATAATCATACCAGTCGAAAGCATTGCTCCAGACAAAAACTGTGGTACAAGGGAAATGCATTAAAACTTGGAGATTATTCACTGCACACCAGGCATAAGAGAAGCAGGTTTATCTTAGTAATCGGAATGTCAAGCGGTAGGTGTGAGATTCAAGTGTCTGCATCCAGCTATTGTCAGGATATTTTTCACGGAGGATCAAAAACATTTTTGATAGAGAACAGACTATGGAGGAAATACATAATGTTTATTCAACAAAGAGTGAGCCAGCAAGCACAAAAGGAATCTGATACTCACTCTTCTAACAATAACAAAGACTTTGTCAGTGAAACCTTTTCCACTGTTACAAAGGAAAATGCATGAGACACAAAATAAATAAATAAGAGCTAACTAGAAGAATCAGGACTACCTTGGACTTGAACCAGAAACTGGAGCTGGGAGACAGAGATGATCAGAAAGACCAGTACCATTAAATGAATAGTTTTTTTGCATTCCCTACATCATCCTATAGACTTGCTTCCTGGTGCCCCATACTACAGTTCTCCCTGGACTTTCTCCAGTTCTGCTGTGGCCAGCTGAGGAGCCTAAGATCATCTTGGGAGCCCTGTCTGTCAACATTCCACTGGGTGCTTACTATTATGCCTTAACCTGCCACTCCCCCCCCCCCCAACCCTGTACTATGTCATGGTCAATAGGGCGGTTGTGCAATGGGGACATGCGCGTACTGGCCCGCCTTCACTGCAGATTAGCCATATCCCCACCCTTTAATGCTCCTTGCACCATAACCCTCTGCCAAGCACATGCCCAGCCTCCACAAGGGAAAGCTCACATAACTACCCATCCCTCTCATGCCACTCCAGCTGTCACTTTAGATGCTAAATGAACCCAGTTTGAATGGGCTGTAGTCTCAGTTTTATCATTCTATACCATGGAAGTGGCTTCTTAAATTACTGAATAAATGAGAGAGTGCACAGCATTAATTCCACTGGTTATAGGAACTGATTTGTGAGCTTTCCAAGAAGAAAGACTGGAATTTAGTTGATTATGTTAATCTGGTGGATAAAACTGTAAAGCATATATCGTTTAGAAGGATACTAACATGACTGAATAAATAAATGTAAGGAAAAAATCATGCTGTAAGTTGCATGTTACAATGTAAAGCATATCTGTGTAATGTGCAATCAGATGTATTTTAAAAGTGAGATGGCAGAAGTCTTATCTGTGACTATTGTTAAAGATATTAAAGCAAGAAAGTACCTTTTCTAAGTTGCACTGTATCCAGGCTTTACAATGTATTGAAGTAAGAAAGGCATGGCAAAGGCAAGAAAATATAACGTTTTCATTTTGGGCTACTGGGTGATGCAAAATACAATGTTTACATAACATATAGAATTAAAACAACCCCCCACTTTTTTTTAAACAAGGGTGGGTATCTAAATTAATGTTATTGGTTTAAGCTACAAGCAAACATTTTAAACAGACTAGGCTTTTTTTCAAACACCTTTACTGAATTATCACTTGTGACATAGGTAAATATACATTCATATAAAAGTAATCAAACTATATTAACATAAACATTATACTTCACATATATTGCTATAAATCATATAACCTACACAACATTATATAAACCATTAAATTCTTGCTTTTTTTTAAAAACAACAAACATTTTAATTAAACCATCACTTACAACATAGGCAATCTTACATTTATATAAATGAAAATAAACCACACCAACACAATCCTAGTCACAAGCATTTTACATCACAAACCATACTGACACACTCCCAGTTGCAAACATTATACATCACTTACAATCTACCCAATCTTTCTCACTCAAACATTACACAGCTCACTTAAGTCCTGCTACCTCTTAGGCCTAAATTCCTCCCTTGTATGTACTGTTCCCACAATTCCCATTTTTTTTCATATGCAGTTTGCTCCTACCCTTTTCTAAAGATCTCAATTCCAGTTGTTTTATCTCTGTTACTATGTTCATTACCTCCAGTATAGTTGGTATAGATTTTGATTTCCATTTTCTAGTAATTGCTTTTTTGGCAGCCACCATTATTAGACAAAGCAAGGCCTTACTATGTCCAGGCAATTCCGATTCTGTGTCACAGCTCAGAAAAATCATCTCCCTCATCAGACCAATCTGCACATCCAGCATCTCCGAGGGGATCGAAGTCCACCAACTCACCACACTCTCACAAAATATGTTCCCAATGACCTCTTCCTTCCTCTTCACACTTCCAACATTTATTATCTGCCTGAGGAAAATTTCTCTGGAGTCTACCTGGGCTATAAAAATATCTATGTAAACATTTCCAGGCAAAAATCCTACATCTCCTGGATTTTGTTACGTATCTGGGAGAAATACATACATCCTCCCATTGTTTCTTTGTGAATTGCTCATCTAATCTCTCTTCCTAATCCTTTCTAACCTTCTCTGATTGATTCTTAAAGTTATCATGCAATATTTTATATGCTCTATTAATTATTAATTTTTTAATGTCAGCACCTGTTCTATATTTTATTAAAAATTCTACCAGTGCTGGTCTTTTGTTTAGGATCCCCCCTCCAACATTTCTTTCTGTTTGCCTATACTCTGACTTCAAACCCAGATAGGGAAGGCAATCTCTAACCTGCAGTCCAAATAAATTATTGGTGTCTTCCCATTATATCATCTTTCTGTCTCTAGTTACTTGCTCCCAAATACCTTGGTTCTTTTGCCAGTTTTCTCGAATAAGTCCCCCCCCCCCCTGCCTATTGTCTGCATCCCTAATTGCAGTCATCTCTATCGGCAGAATCTCCTTTCTCCATTCCCATGTTGACTTAGGTCTTAGAATACTTTTTACTACTTTATGTATATAATATTCTGGATGATTACTGTTATCCTTAAAGGCCTGGATCCAAAATCCCAGTCTCTCTCTGTTTCTTGAGCTTCCCCAGTGTTTCACCATCATCCCCTTCCACTTTGAGTTATAGTTTTCTTCTTGTGCTGTATGTAGGAGTCTTAACTGTGCAGCTCTGAAATACTCCTGCAGATTGGGTAATCCCAATCCACCCTATTCTACTGGAAGAATCAGCGCATCACACTTGACTCTTGCAGTCTTACCCTCCCAGATAAAGTAATTCAGTTCTTTATTAGTTTCTACCCACAACTTCTCTGGTTGATAAAAATATGCCTGACCTGTGTATAAGACTAATGGGACAAACATTTTTACTGCTTGTGTCTCACTATCCATATCAATATAACAAAGCTTCCATCTTCTCAGTTTTTGTATTATCTTTTGTTTAATCCCTTCCCACATATCCTTAGCTGCCACACTAGAATAATTTTTAGTACATACTCCTAAATATTTCATTTGATCGTGTCTCCATAAATATGGGTATTCCTGAAGCAGTTCATGTGCAGGTACATAATTTATTGCTGCTGCCTTTGTTTTAGCTTCATTAATTTTGTATCCCCAAAACATCTGAACCCGTCTCAAAATGTTCCACAACACTGTAATGACCTTTTCTGGTTTTGTCAGGTACAAAATATCATCTGCTGCAAATAAAGCCAGCTTTTCTTGACTACCATACCAATTATATCCTTGTATTTTTGAGTCCCTTATATTCTCTGCCAATAGTTCTAAATATAATGCAAATAATAAAGGGGAAAGAGGGCACCCATGCCTGGTTCCTCTGCTCAAGCAGACATTATCACAGAGGACTGCACCCACTTTAATTTTCGCATATAGTCCCTGACATATTGTCCTAATCAACCTTATAATTTTTTCAAGAAATGCAAATGTTTCCATTGCCCTGCTCATAAAGTCCCAGCTTACTCTGTCAACTGTTTTCTCTGCATCAAGACCCACCAACAACAATGGTATTTTCTTACATTCTGCTTCTCTCTGGATCATCAATGTTCGGTTAATGTTGTCAAATGTTTGCCTCCCTCCACAAAACCACAATGATCCAGATCCATCAGTTTTGGCATTACAATTTATAATCATGGTTAAGTATTGAAACTGGCCTGTATGAAGCTGGATCCGATGGATCCTTCCTTACCCTGTTTAGGTATTATGGTACCACTGCTTTCTTCCAGGACGGTGGTACTTCTCCTCTTAATATATTGTTAAACAGACCTTTATCAGTTTTTTCCTATCAGCTTCCAAGCTTCCACAGAAATACCATCTATTCCTGGGGACTTTCCTGCAGATTGGTTATATATCACAATTTTTATCTCTTCTCCTCCTATCCTGTTAGTAATTCAGCCTCATCTACCTCTAACCTTGGCATATCTAATTCTTCCATAAACATTCCCATTTGTATCTCTTCTTGATTTTTATATTTCTCTGCTTTATAGAGACTCACAGAATTTCTGAAATATTTCTAACACCTCTAAAGGGATCTCTTATCTTCTTTGTTATAGGCTCCCTAAGTTTGGTGACAGTCTTTTCTACTTTCTGTTGCCCGAGTCGTTGTGCTAAAAGTTTTTGTGCTCTACTGTTATCATCAAAAACAGTTGCTCAACAGCAATCTTTATAAGCTTGTGCATATTATCGATGTAATCCCTTATTTTCTGCCTAGCATTCTACAGTTGATCCTCTGCTTGTTCTGTGAGATTCCCCTTATTCTGCAATATTTTCATATTTGTCAGTCCCTCTAAATAATTCTTGTTACTTCTTAACCATAGCTTCCTTTCTTTTACTTCCACACTATTTTTAAACTCCACCTGAATTTTATCCCACTGCCTAGCTATATTTTCAGAAGAAATTTCTATCTTCTCTAACAGCTCCTGAATAATCTCCACTACCTATTCCTTAAATTCCTCTCTTTTCAACAGATACTTGGGAAAGCTCCAATGTCTCATTTTTATTTCATTATCCTGTGTTTTTATTTGAGCTATTACTGGAGCATGATCTGAAATAGTTACTGGGTGGGTATCAAGACCGTCAATTAAATGAATATGCTCCTGTGAAATGTAAATTCTGTCTAGCCTAGCCCAGTTTTTATATCTTGGGGAATAATACATAAATTCACTCCAAAAGTACAGTTGTGTACCTACCATAAATGTAGATGTTCGAGTGTATTCACTGTTGCAGTCATTACTCTTGGGTTATCCTGCTGGCAGACTACCCGCAGTCGGCCTGAATTCCAAAGTCTTGGTTCGGCATTGGTTGCTGTCGCTTCTTCCCTGATGTCAGTGCGCCAGAGTATAAAAGATGCAGCCGACACCATTTTGTTCAGCATTTCTTGCCCCAGATGTCAGGTGCCCCCAAAAGGGTAGGCTAAATAAATTATGCCAATAAACATGCATGCACTAAAGTAAACATTTCCTTCATCTACAAGCAAATACACCACATAGGTTGTATAGAATAGAGAAGTACAGACAAGACCCAGAAAAAGAAAGGGGGATGGTGGGAGGGTAACCTGGACTGCAACAGTGAATACACTCGAACAACTACATTTATGTTAGGTACACAACTGTACTATGTTCATCGTGTTTCACTGTTGCAGTCATTACTCTTGGGTTGAATCCCAAAGCTGAGGATGGGTGGCTGGGCTAAATAGGATTAGGAGAGGCTATGAGGCCCTGCAGAACTGCAGTGGCAAAGCCTGCTCTGGATTTAGAGTAGAGAGGTAAGTGGTAGTGCTTTGTAAAAGTGTGCAATGAACTCCAAGTTGCAGCCTCTAAGATGCCTTCGGTTGGTACTCCTCTGAGGAAGGCTGCTGAAGTGGCTGCTGCTCTGGTTGAATGTGGCCTAATGCCCCTAGGCACTGATTTGCCATGCTGTGAGTAGCAGAAACGAATGCAATGGCCTATCCATTTTGAAATAGTCTGTTTTGAGATAGCCTTTCCTAGTGATCCTGCAGCATATGCCACTAAAAGTTGCTCAGTCTTTCTGAAAGCTTTAGTTCTGTCCAAGTAGAAGCGTAGCTGTCTGTGTATGTCCAAAGAATGCAGAAGCCACTCACCCTTGTTCTGTGGGTTTGGATAAAAGTTAGGCAAGTGAATGGTTTGGTTAAAGGCCACACTGGACACCACCTTAGGCATAAATGTCGGGTTCATCCTCAGAGAAACCCTAATTGGATGGAAAATGACAACAGGTTCCACAGCCATGAGTGCCTGTAACTCCGAGACTCGTCTTGCAGAGGTTATTATTAGGAGGAGAGCTGTTTTCCAAGATAAAAATTTTATATCAGCTGTTGAGGCTGGCTCAAAAGGAGGCAGTGTGAGTTTTTCCAAGACATAATTGAAAGTCCCATGCAAGTGTTGGTGCTCTCCTTGGAGGTCTTATGTTTTTGGCCCCTCTGAGGTACTGCCTTATTAAAGGATGAGAAAAGATAGGTGGTTCCGTATTGTAATGGGCTGAAATGGCTGAGGCATGAATATTAATTGATGAAAAGGATAGGCCCTTGTCCAACATCTCAGTTGAGTATTGTAAAATCTGAGGAATATTTGGTACAAACGTGTCAAATCCTTGTGCCTGGTTCCAAGCACAGAATCTTTTCCATTTTTCTGCATAAGATTTTCTGGTACTGGGCCTCCTGGCCTCCAAAATAACATTCATCACAGATTTGGAGAGCAGAGTGTTCTGAATGGCTACATTATCCGCCATGCTGCCAGATTTAAGGTCCTGAGTTGGCTGTGCAGGATCTGATTGTTTTGTTGGGTCAGTAAGTGAGAAATTTGAGGCAATGTCCAAGCTGGACCTTGAGATAAGTTCTTTAGGATTGGATACCAGTGCTGGCGTGGCCAGTCTGGGGCAATCAGTATCATTTTTGGCTTCTCTTGTCTGACCTTTAGGAGTACCATGGGGAGGACAGGCAGTGGGGGAAAGGCATATACTGTTAGGTTTTTCCAGCTGAAGGATAAGGCATCCACTTTCCATGCTTGCTTGTGGTAAGTCCTTATGCAGAATCTCTGTAGTTGGCAGTTGTGAGGGGAGGCAAATAGATCTATGTTTGGGCATCCCCATTTCCTTGTTATCATGCTGAAGACTTGTGGATCCAGTTTCCACTCGTGGGGATCCCTGAGGTTTCTGCTTAGTTCGCCTGCCAGAGTATTTATTTTTCCTGGCAGGAATTGTGCTTGCAGGTGAACTTAAGTCAATGCTGTGTCCCACAAAGTCATGGCTTGTCTGCAGAGGGGGTATGAATGGGCGCCTCCCTGCTTGTTTATGTACCACATGACTGTAATATTGTCCGTCTTTATCAGTAGTTGTCCTGGATGAAGTAGATCCTTGAAAGCTGTCAGGGCATTCTGAACAGCTAGCATCTCTTTTTGATTGATATGAAGATGCATCTGGCTTGCGGGCCATGTGCCCTGAATACATTTTCCTGCCCTGTGGGCCCCCCAGGCATAATCTGATGCATTCGTCGTTAGTGTCTGTCTGGTTGTGGGTAAAGTGAATGGCTGTCCCTTGTTGTGGTGACAGGCCTGTGCCCACCATCGAAATTCCTGTTGCAGGCAGTGAATGAGGGTAATTAATGTTTCCAGGCTGTGGCAATGTTAAGTCCAAACACTTTTTAGATACCATTGTAGTTTCCTCATGCAGTCTGGCATATGGAATTAGCAGAATGCAGGATACCATGAAGCCCAAAGCCTGCAGAATTTTTCTTGCAGATAACTGGGTCTTTGTTGCCAACATTTTGAAGTAAGAAGTCAGTTGCCTTTGTTTGTCTGGCGTGAGATAAGCCATCTGGGCAGTTGTATTTAAGCCTGCACCCAGGAATATTATCTCTCGAGAGGTTTCTAGTTTTGATTTCTTTTCGTTTACTGTGTACCCTAGGCAAATTAGTAATCTTTTTACAAACGTCAGATGCTTTAGTAGAATGTCCTTGTTCTCTGCTTGAATAAGGCAGTCGTCCAAGTAAGGATATTATTTGAATTCCTCTTTGTCTGCAAAATGCAATTACTGGTGCCAGGCATTTTGTGAAGACCCGGGGCGCTGTAGATAAGCCAAAGGGCAGTGCAGAGAATTGGTAGAGCATCGAGCCAGCTATGAATCTGAGGTATCTTCTGTAGGATTGTCTGATTGGGACATGCAGGTATGCCTCTTTTAGGTTCAAAGTGCCAAGCCTTCTTGCCCAGCATGTGCAGTAGCTGCTGCAGAGTCAACATTTTGAATTTTGGAACGTCCAGAAATGTGTTTAGAATAGACAGGTCCAGTATTGGTCTCCAGGCTTTGTCCTTTCTGGGTACCAAGAAAAGTCTCGAGTAAAATCCTTGTCCCTGCTCTTGCTGTGGTGCTCGCTGAATGGCCCTCGTGTCCATGAGGGATGAAACTTGCTTTTGTGCCTCTGCCCATTGATTGTGTGGCAGGTCTGGCATACCTTTTGCCCTTGGCAGGGTGTGAAAGTGGAACCTGTAGCCCTGAGACACTATGTTCAAGACCCATTTGTCCTGGGTGATTATGTACCAAGTTTGTGAAAAAAGTGCTAGTTTTCCCCCTAAGGGGGCTGCCAAAAGATAAGTGCTTGGTTCTGGCAGAGGAAAGTCATTGGGACTGTTTCCTGTATGGCTGTGATTTGTCTTCTCCGCTTTTGAAGGTAGAAGCACCCCATTGTTTAGGCCTGTATGAGCCTTGGGGCTGGGATCTGCCTCTGGGGCGTCTGTATCTGCCTCTTTGTGGCCTGTCTGACACTGGAAAGGACCAATTCTTTGTAGGCCAGTTCCTGCTAAATCTGGGAGGCTGCACCTGTAAGAAATCCTTGACTGTCTGCATAGATTTCGCTTTGTCCTCCATTTTCTTCAACACCTCTTCTGCTTTAACACCAAACAAAGTATCATGCTATAATGGAGCATCTAATAATTTTGCTTTAACATGATCAGGCAGATTCTATTCCTTTAACCAAGCATGTCACCTAAAGATGGAACCCGTAACAGCGGCCCTACAAGAGGCCTCCAGAGAATCAAAACCACATTGCAAAGTACGCTTTCCCACTTGTTCAGTTGCATGCAATAAATCCTGTATTTCCTTGTTTTCTGCACATTCAGAATTTGCTAACATTTTCTGTTTAAGCAGTGACAATAAGTATTGCTGATATTTAAGCATCTGAAATTGACAATTTAAAGTCCTCACAGCCAAGGTAGCAGAAGTGTAAACCTTTTTCCCCCATCTGTCCAGTGCCCTTGAATCCCTATCATAGGGGATAGGGTTTTCTGCAGTGGAAGCCTTGACCCCTTTGGGACCCTGAGAAATAGTTTCTGGGTCAGCAGCAGGGTTTTTATAAAGAAATTTATGAGAATCTGGAACCCTGTAGTATCTGTCTGGCTTAACAGGTGCAGGGGGTAAAGAGTCAGGGGACAGGCCGGACTCTGAAAATACATCATCTACAATATCTAAAACAGGAGGGGTAGCAAGAGGCCTGTGCTGAGGTAGTAAAAGAAAATCTCTAAGCCTTTTCTTAGATTCTGAGTAGTCTTGGCTCTCCCAGTGGAAGTGCTCCCTTCATGGTATGCAGGGTTTCCCCAAAAGAATAATCCTCAGGAGGGGAGGCTGAAGGGATAGATTCTTCAGCATCGGAATCCTCATAGGGAAGGAGAGAGTATTCTTGGTCAGAAGAAGAGTCAGAGGAAATGGAAACCTGATCTGAAGATTCATATTTTCTCTTGCCTAGGCCTCTTCTCAGGACAGGGATGGGAACCCCTGATCAAAGTAATTAGGTCTTCGGCCATTTTGAGCATCTGTTTTTTAGGCATGGAGGCCTGTCCATGGGCTTGCTGCACTTGCTTCTTTGTCTTTAGTGGTGCTTTTGCCTTTGAAGCTGTAATTGGTTTTATATATAACTGTGTAGGGCTGAAAATACCCTCAGAAGCCGATGCCCGCTCAGCGGCTCCGGACCCATATGAGGGAATATTTTCCAAGTGTCCGATACCTTGAGTTTCCAGAGGCCTAGTCTGCTCCACGTGGGAGTCAGAAGCGGCCTGCGGCTCTGAGGTAGTGGGCATCAGGGGCTGCGAAAGTGCCTCACTGAGAACTGGCGACTGGCTTAGAAGAAGCTTCGTCAGTTTTGGACCTTGGATGCCTGTCCTTTTTCTTGCGTTTCTTGTGAATTGCGGTAGTCGGATGGCTATCCAACGACATCGTGCAATTAAATCTTCGGCCAAAGTAATGAAATGCAAAATTGTACCGACGCTTAATAGTGCGTTGGTTAAATCTAGCACAAAATCTGCAGTTAGCTACGTCGTGATCAGGGCCTAGGCAAGGAATACAATAAGAATGGAAGTCCTTATGAGGTATTTGCTTCCCACAAGAAATACAATTATTTACTTTTTCTGACATTGGTCTGGAGCAAGAAAAAAGTTTCCCCAACGGGGTACCTAGCTTTAAATGAAGACTTTGGATCTGAAATTCGAACACGAAAATCTCAGGAGTTGGCCGACCGGCACTTGCGAACTGCTTCTACTTCGAGCACCGCGCAGCAAGAAAGACTGAGGAAAATGGAGTCAGCTGCATCTTTTATACCTCTATTGCACTGACGTCAGGGAAGAAGCGACAGCAACCGACGCCGGACCAAGACTTTGGAATTCAGGCTGACTGCAGGTAGCCTGCCAGCAGGATAACCCAAGAGTAATGACTGCAACAGTGAAACACGATGAACATCGACTATTACTGAATTCACATCTTCCATGACAAATACTTTCACGAATTCCTTCAAAAATCTACCCTCCTTTGTTATATTTTCCCTTATGGGCCCCCCCCCCCCCCCAGACACATCCTCACTGCTGCAAATCAAGTTCCAGTTCCCACCAATAAGTAATATTCCTTGATGAAAAATGATTATTACTCACAGCATTTTCTTAATCTCCATTACAGCAGTTTTAGGTGGAATGTAAATACATGCTAGTGCAATCCTCCTCCCTTGCCAGTAGCCCCTTAGCACTACAAATCTGCCATTACTATCTTTTTAACTTCTTCTATCACTACTGGAGCTGATCTTCCAATTAATATAAGAATTCATGTTTTCCTTTGTCCCAGGTATTCTGCTGAATAATCACCCTGAAAACCTTTCTTTATCAAATTCATTTGTTCATTTCTTTCGGTGTCTCCTGCAACATAGCTATTTGCACTCTACATTTTTAATACAGTTCACTACTCTTTCTCCTTTGTATTTATCTGTGAGGCCATTTACATTTAAAAAAATTAAAGAGAGCATCATTGTTTTAAAAAGTTATTATTCCCACCATTTATGTATAACACCTTTTTTGTTAAATGCCTACTTCCAGCTTTTGTGTTACATGCATACACTGCTTGGCAGGCTGAACCTTTATATAGTTGTTTCTTGGCATATCCACTTGAGCCTATGTCACACATTTTATAAAACTTTTCCAACCACTTCTTGGACAGCAGATAGAAAACACAAATACCACACATAGCAAACCAGCGATCCAAAACTAATTTTGTTTAAGAAAATCCACAAAAATCTATATTTCTCTAGTGCCTTGGCTAAAAAAGCCTTTAACAGAGTACAGATACACATATTTCAATTCATCCTTATATACTCAAATACTAAATCACATAAAAAGCAACCATTCAATTAAAATTCATGTAATTGTCTTAAGGCAAACTTTTCCATGTGGATTCCTGATTCAAGCCCCTAGGGCTCATAGTATCAAACTTAAAGATCAACATAGTCTCTTTTTTCTTAAGAGAGTTTTAACTTGTTGGTCAGTCATGTATGGGTCAATTTCTATCCTATCTAATATAGTTGCTTGTAGTCCCCCCCCTGGGTTACCATTATGAAATTCTTTAAAATGAATTGCTACAGGGCTTGTTAATTTATATTTCCTAATGTCTCTTATATGTTGTTTAAGCCTACATGCAAATTGTCTTTTGCTTTCCCCCACATAGAATTTCTGACAGGGACATTTTACACTATATATAATTCTTTCTGTGTTACAACTGTATGTTCCTTTTGATTTAATTTTTTTTCATTTATACATGTAAGTTCTTTCACTATAAATTTACATATACTGCACTTTCCACATGGGGATGTTCCCACCGTGCCTATAGATGTAACTATCCTAGTAGTGGGCATATTAAATTTTCCATGGACCAAAAATTTTTTTATACTTCTGCTTCTCCTAAAGGAGAAGCTTATGTTTTTATTTTGCAAAAAAATCAATTTATCTTTTCAAACCAGTCCACAAATATTTAACTTGCTCTTTCACTATCTCTGAAAATACAGAATATGTTGACGTGAAATATATACATTCTTGTTCACCATTACTCCTCCTCTTACCTTGTCTACTACCTCTTTTATTAGTGGTCATCCTTTCCATCACCTTTTCTACATCTGCCTTTTCATATCCTCTACTACAAATTTTGAGAAAAGTTTATTTCATTTCCCTCTCGGTTTCCATCGGGTCATTACATAACCTTTTTACCCTGAGAAATTCACCATATGGGATAGACTTCATAGTATAAGGAGGATATCAACTATCCCCATGTAGAACAAAATTTGTTTCTAAAAACTTTGTGTATACTAGTTTTAAGAAAAGTGCCCTTCATACCTTTTATGCTTGCGTCCAAGTAATGAACCTCACTACCCATTTGTAACCCATCAAAACTGACCCCTACATCATTAACATGTAGTTTATCAATAAATTCTACGACTTGACTTTGTCCCCCTTTACATACAAAAATCAAGTCATCTATAAATTGATAATATTTGACTACATACCTTTTAAAAAACTCACTAGTATAAATATACTGACTTTCAAAATATCCCATAAATATATTCGCATAGGTGTGGGCAAACAGTGCCCCCATGGCTGTCCCTTGAAACCGTCTATACAGACTGTCATTAAACTCGAACATATTACTGTTGAAACGCATTACGATCAAATCTGTAACATACTGGATCACCGGAGCTTCCCCCATGAAACATTTTATAGCTCTAATCCCATCTTGATGTTTTACATTGGTGTATAAACTAATTACATCAATTACAACAAAATACATTTTTTCTGTCCACCTGATTACCTTAATTTTACTCAAAAAATCAAAGACATTTCTGACATAAGATGGACATTTCTCCACAGTAGGCAATAAGAATTGATGTAAAAAAAAACAAACAAACAAAAAAGCTATGTTATGTAAAAAATAGCCACATGCTAAAGCTATGGGTCAACCTGGTGGATTAACTAAATCTTTATGTATCTTCGGGACACAAAATAATTGAGCCACTGTTGCATTTTTGACCTTAAATTTCTGTTGTACATCTTCATGGGAAAAATAATGAAGCCTCATTCCTTTATTTATTAAGTCATTATACTCCCTCTATGCTTTTCTATACTCATCTATGTCAACCTTTTCATAAACCTGCTCATTATTCCAGTGTGTGTAACACACAGATAAATACTGCATATAATGTAAGATGACTAATTTACCAACTTTGTCAGCTGGCTTGAATACCAGCTCCTTATTCTGACTCAAAACTTTATGACTGACCCACTGATTTTTGCTAAGATTACAGTTAACCTTTTTCTTTTTAAAAGACAAATATTCCTTTTCTAAACTGTGACTGAGTAGTGTACCAAAAAGTTTTATGTTATTATTTCTTTGCAGGGGCATGAAATCACTTTTAACTTTTACATTTTCTGTGTTCAGTTTATAATATGCATTTACTTCACCCTCTGAATAACAGAAATAAAAACTTTCATCACTACAATCAGATTCTATACTTATTTCATTTTCCTGTAACATATCCCTTTCATTAAAATAATCCATTAAATGCAACTTACGGTTGAAGCAAAAAATGTTGCCCCTTAATTCATGTAGTCTAGGTAAGACTGTCAGTACAAATTTTAATCCTTTAGTCAAAAGATTCAGTTCACAGTCCGTTAATAAGTGTTCTGATAAGTTAACTACATAATCGCTACAGAATTTAGTGTCTCTCTCAATTTAGGCCCATTTACCTCGTTTGACTGTCCGCTGAAAGTTTTGCTCCTTGTAATATTCTGGTCCATTCCAGCTCCGTTTACGATTGAGGAGTACGCTTTTTGCCTTGGATTTGAGTTGCTTGCCTTATTGTGGAGTTTGGTCATCCCTGGTGGTTCTCCGTGCCTGCTAGCTGTGGTCTTTTTGTGGATTATTTGTAACTTCAGCTCTTTTTGGTCGTGGTTTGTTATGGAGGCTGGTCCGGAGAATACTGCCGCAAGCGCTTCCGGCGCTTGTGGGGAAGACGGCATTCAGTTTGGAGCCACACATTCACGCCAACTCACGGGTCAACTCACCCAATTGGTTCAGCTCCTCACACCGTTGGGGCAAGGCTTACAGGCTGTCATTAGTGAACAGCGCGAGATACTCAAGGCGCTTACTTCCAGGATGGTCGGTTTTGATTTACAGCAGCCCTTGAATTCCAACGGCGGTTCTATCAGTGTGCAGGACAGGGTGGAATCCTTTGACTTTGCTAACACTCCAGCAATGTTACGGGACAGGGACGAGGCAGGTCCTAGCAACCATAATTCCATTCCAGCTGGGTTTGCAGCCGCTGCTGTTCCTAGTTCTTCCTTTAAAGACTGTTAACAACAAACCGCATTTTCACTTCGGGGAAAATGATCAGAACCAGGTGGGCTTCCATTCTACTTTCTCCCAAAATATGAGGTACCTTGAAAGAGCTTTATACAAGTACAAAATTCTTGAACTGGACAATTTATACTTAAATGAGTGTCTCAACAAGCACATTGTCCCTAAGGGACTACGGGTACATAAGTATCCCAATAATGTAGTATGTGGCAGTGATTTTCATACTGAATTGCTGAGATTGTTTGATGAATGTGGTCTGGGTATAGTGAAAGCTTTAATTAAAAGAAATGATTTAGAAATTCAAACCTTACAAAAGGACATTTTTAAATACAATGATGCTGTTACTGTTGACCTGATGTTTACTATAGAAACGGAAAAACAGAAATACCATAATTTAAGAAAGCAAATTGACCAGCAATGTATTACTGTTTTAAATCGTAAACACAAAAAATTGAACCGTGATGTTAAGGAGTATGCTGAGGGTAGACAGTATCCTAAACCTCCATTACCTAGGGGTGAGAATGTAAATCAAATGGCCTGTAGGGAGGTTTCCAGTTCCCTGGAAGCCCCATCTCCGATACAGGAACCCTTTTTGCCTACACCCCAGTTCCAGGCCGCTGATGAGGTTTACCAGGAAGATTTTTTACCCAGGAGGTCCGAGCGCCTCCGCAAACAGTCCTATTACCAACAGAGGAACCCACAACATACGGGACCCCAGCTGGGGAAGGTGGGACAGCCATTCAAAGGGTGGAGGACGAACCAGCAAGAGGACTGGTGAGGGTAGGTAACATACACATGACAGCTATTGGGAAACATTTCATGTATACACAAAATGATTATCACATTTATAATTACAGTGATCTTGTTATTTCTGACACTTGGTTTTCGCTTTTTACCAAAGGTTTTAAATTTGTGCCCAGTAGGGGCGGTAGCCTGGTTAACACTATTTTGGATGTCAAACTTTTCATTCGTAAATTGAATCTGCAGCACTTACTTGGTCCAGTTTCTACTGGACATGCACTTAATTTGAAAAAATCTAGTACATTTAACCCCCCTTTACATCCCCAACTAAAAAACTTAGAAAATAGAATTGAAAAACAGATTCGGAGTAACATGGGGAGGTTTCAGTATGTCCCTAATTTAAGTGTGGCCGAGGCCAATCTTCTAGCCCAGTTGGGCGACAACCCTTCTGTTAGGGTTATGGAACCCGACAAAGGGGGCGGCACGGTCATTATGGACCAAGTACTATATGAGGCTAAAATGTATAGTATATTGACAGATAGTGACAGGTATACTACTGTTTCCAAAAATGAGGTACACATTTCTTACAGGAAAATTGACTTGGCCCTTAAAGATCTGCTCGATCAGGATATCATTGAAATGGACCTTTTCTCTTTTTTGGACAATTCCTATCCAAAGGTACCAACCATATTTGGGGTGCCCAAGATCCGTAAGAACGTTGAGGATCCGCCTTTGCGACCTATTGTGGCGGTCCAGGGGTCCAAAACCCACAATCTCTCAAAATTCCTGGATTGGAAGTTGAAGCAGTTGTGGGGTAAAAAACAGCACCTTCTTAAGGATTCGTGGGAATTTCTACGTGGTATCACTGAAGATTTGTATAGGCCTAACCTGCTTTTTGTCACAATAGATGTGGTAGACCTATTTTCAGTGATACCCCATTCCACTGGTTTGGAATGGATGGAAGAAGCGCTCTGGGCCTGCCCTGGTATTACTAACAATGATGTCCATTTGATCTTGCAATTATTGGATTTGGTGTTGAAACATAATTATGTTTTCTTTAGTGGTGAATATTTTCAACAAACATCAGGGGTTTCTATGGGAGCCAATTGTGCTCCCACATATGCAGATATTATTCTGTCTGTCTGGGAACAAAAATTTGTCTTAGATAGTGATTTTTCAAAATATTGGATTCACTACAATAGGTTCCTGGACGACATCTGCATTTTTTGGATTGGGCCAGAATCCCTCATACAGGATTTTATAAATTATTTACATTCTACAACGGAATTTTTGCTGTTTACCTACCAAGTAACCGTAGATCAAGTAAACTATTTACATGTTTCACTTGTAAAGCAAGGTGAGGGGTTTAGTTCTTGTATTTATAGAAAGCCTTCTTTTTCCAACGGATATCTTCACTACTTAAGTTCACATCCCAAATTCCAAAAAAGATCTATATTAAAGGGTCAATTTGTCAGGGCTTCCCGCATGACATCTGATGACCAATGCTTTCTACGTGAGGGGGACAAGCTCACGTCATTTTTTGTTGATCGAGGATACCCGAAAGGTTTGATAAATTCTGTTAAAGACGAAGTTTGGTCTGGTAGGTCCGGCAGGTTTTTTCCTATTTTGGGGAAGAAAACAGTGGATTCACATGATGACATTACCCCCTTATATACTAATGTTCCTGGTGGCAACCAGTTTTTTATCATACAACATAATGAGGATGCAGGACACATTAGATATATCATTGAAAGGGAACTTAGTAATTTTAGGGACCTCACGGATCTTAACAGTTTTAAGGATCTGTCTTGCAAGTTTGTTTATAAGAGGGGTTTTAACATCAAAAGGATACTTGAGCAGAATAACAAACAGGGGAGATTGAATTCTCTTAGGAGAGGGACATATCGTTGTGGGTGTTGTACCCAATGTAAATATGTCATGCATCAGGAATTTGTGTACTTAGAAAGTAGGAATAGAAAATTGTGTTCAAACAAGGTTTATAATTGTAACACCAAGGGTATAGTCTACCTGTCTGTCTGCCGTTCTTGCCAGGCATTTTATGTGGGCAAGACGGAGAGGCAGCTAAGGAGACGTATATACGAACATTATTATGATATTTCAAAAAAGGTCAGCACAAATGCACTTTATAGACATATGACTGAGTGCGAATCAGCAACATTTAAGTTTTTTGTGTTGGAAGCAGTTACCCAAGGTGTCAGGGGTGGAAATTGGGGTGCTTTGTTATCCCATAGAGAGACATGTTGGCAAATTTCATTGGAATCCAACAAACCTCCTGGGTTAAATGATTCCCTTTCCATCATGCCATATTTAAAATTAAAGGCTGAACATTTATAATCCCTTTATTTATGGTTGATGGTATTTAAAACAAGAGGTATTTTACAAATATATTTTTTTACAACAAATATTATTATAATAGGTTTTTACTGGTTAAACCGTGTTATGTTTAACTGTTTTTGAAATAATTTTATTTTATTTTAAATTTGAGGTTACTCATTTAATATTGCATAAATATATTAGAAAAGTCTTTTTCTTTTCTAAACCCATGTATTTATTTCAGTATTACTGAACAGGTGACCTTTGCAGTTTATTTACTGACGTGTGACTGACTAGCAATACAATATGTATTTATTGGGGAATGAAAAGTGCTATTAGAAATGTGATTTTCAGTCTGTAACATACCATTGTTGTTTTATTGATATATGTGTTTTTAAATCCATTTTTTATGAGTGCAATATGCTTTAAATGATTGTTTTTATGTAACATCTAGTTACCAATGTGTTTAAATGGATTGGTTGTCGTTTCACTTTAAGAAAATTGTTTAATTAATTATTTAATTAAGTAGCTAGTTGTATATTAAGTGGTGAAATGTATTGGGCTGTGTCTGATGAAGTTGGTTTTCCAACGAAAACGTGCTTTCAAGTGGTGTAACGTTCAATAAAAAATATTTTTTGAGGAGTACGCTTTTTGCCTTGGATTTGAGTTGCTTGCCTTATTGTGGAGTTTGGTCATCCCAGGTGGTTCTCCGTGCCTGCTAGCTGTGGTCTTTTTGAAGATTACAGTTAACCTTTTTCTTTTTAAAAGACAAATATTCCTTTTCTAAACTGTGACTGAGTAGTGTACCAAAAAGTTTTATGTTATTATTTCTTTGCAGGGGCATGAAATCACTTTTAACTTTTACATTTTCTGTGTTCAGTTTATAATATGCATTTACTTCACCCTCTGAAGAACAGAAATAAAAACTTTCATCACTACAATCAGATTCTATACTTATTTCATTTTCCTGTAACATATCCCTTTCATTAAAATAATCCATTAAATGCAACTTACGGTTGAAGCAAAAAATGTTGCCCCTTAAATTCATGTAGTCTAGGTAAGACTGTCGGTACAAATTTTAATCCTTTAGTCAAAAGATTCAGTTCACAGTCCGTTAATAAGTGTTCTGATAAGTTAACTACATAATCGCTACAGAATTTAGTGTCTCTCTCAATTTAGGCCCATTTACCTCGTTTGACTGTCCGCTGAAAGTTTCCATTACCTGGATGTGGAAAAGCTGGATATTCCTCCGGATCCATTTCTCTCTCTGTCATGGATGCTCCGCTTTCATCCTAAGTGTAGACATGCCCAGTTCTATTTGTAACCTACTTTCCTTCTTCGAACTGCACCCTCTATCGTCCCACTTTGGGATTGGTTAAAACCTGGAAGGCCCGTTTGTTATCATAGTCACGTAAATCTCTGAATAACTTAGTTTTCTTTCTTTCAATAACTTCGTTTTCATACCCCATAAGTTGCTCATTAATTTTAACCAACTGTTGCAATTCATCACCAGTAGTTTTATTCATTATACTTTACATACTTCTTTGATTTCCTCTCTCAGTTTTTGTTTTTGTAATGCGTCTCTTTCCACCAAAATATAAACCCATTCCAGACTGCACTTATTTGCCGCTGTTACCCATCTGTCATAAAACATTTTGTCTTCTGAAGAAAACAAATCAAAAGGGGTGGAAGGGTTTTTCATTGCTCTTAGTCCCAGAGGTGTAACCTCAAGTTCAACGTACCTTTGAAGACTTTGTACATTAAGGAACACAACAGTCTCTTTGAAAAAACAGCTTTTCATCTCGGAAATGCATGTCCTGCACCTCTGGTATTGTTGATATCTCGCTCTTCCGACCAATCCGCGAAAATGGATTCTGTTGCCGTGATCTCCTCTCTTCCTCCCATTTATTGAAGACCACTAAGGAAGACTCCATTACACTAGCATTTTCCTCTCTATTACAAGGGTTAACAAAGTACAGTTTTGTACCTACCATAAATGTAGATGTCCGAACAGGATAGCATTTGCAGTCCTAACAAATGGGTTGTCCTGTCGTCAGGCAGCCCTTCGGTCGGCCGGATTCCAAAGTCTGGGTCTGGCCTCGGCTGGTGTCGCACTTCACCCGACGTCATCTCTGCTGGTCTTCGGGTATAAAGGCATCAGCCGACGCCATTTTCCTCAGTGTTTCTTGCCCCAGATGCCAGTTGCCCTCTTGGAAAACTAAATTTTGGGTAAATGCCAATGTTTCCAAAAAAAGTAGGCAAACACAAAAAATAAGCATGTATGTACATATATACAAACAAATACACCATAAGAGATCCCCCCCTAGCTAGCTATTAGGAGGGTAAATACCCTAGGAGTACCACAGAGGGGAAGGAGGGTGGGTAATCCTGACTGCAGATGCTATCCTGTTCGGACATCTACATTTATGGTAGGTACAAAACTGTACTATGTCCTTCAAGGATGCATCTGCAGTCCTAACAAATGGGTAGAATACCATAGCCAAACTAGGGGAGGAGGAAGAAGAATTATGGTGTAGTTAGGATTCCTTGTAATACAGCAGTGGCAAACCCTGCTCGGGATCTAGAGTATAGAGGTAAGCTGTAATGCTTGGCAAATGTATGCACGGAGGTCCAAGTAGCGGCCTCAATAATGTCTTTGGTAGCCACTCCTCGTAAGAAAGCTGTGGTAGTGGCTGTAGCCCTTGTAGAGTGAGGTCTTATGTTCTGTGGAATTTGCTTTCCATGGTAGGAGTAACAGAATCTTATGCAATTTCCTATCCACTTGGAGATTGTCTGTTTTGAAATTGCTTTTCCTTCCCTTCCTGTTGCATAAGCTACTAGAAGCTGGTCAGTTTTTCTATTGCCCTTGGTTCTGTCCAGGTAGTAGCGCAACTGTCTATGTACATCCAAGGTATGCAGCAGTCTTTCCCCCCTGTTCTGTGGATTGGGAAAGAAGGTAGGTAGGTGGATTGCCTGGTTTAGAGACACTCTGGATACCACCTTAGGCATAAATGTAGGATTAGTTCTCATGGACACTCTATCTTGATGGAAGATTAGGAAGGGTTGTACTGCCATTAAGGCCTGTAGTTCCGAAACCCTTCTTGCTGAAGTAATTGCCAGTAGGAAAGCAGTTTTCCAGGATAGGTGTTGAAGATCTGCTGTTGCTGCTGGTTCAAATGGAGGGAGTGTCAATTTTTCTAGCACAAAGTTCAAGTCCCATGCTGTAATGGTGGTTTCCTAGGAGGTTTTACATTCTTGATTCCTCTGAGGAACTGTCTGAGTAGAGGATGTGAGAAGACAGGGGGATCGAAGCTGTATTCTGCAGAAATAGCTGATGCATGTATCTTGATGAAGGAATAGGACAGGCCTGTATGGAGAAGCTCTGCCAAGTACTCCAGGATGTTAGCAATATCTATCTTTGACACATCTTTTCCTCTTTCAGCACTCCAAATGACGAACCTTTTCCATTTTCCTGCATAGTTCCTTCTTGTTGAAGGTCTGCGGGCCTCAAGGATAATGTCTTTAACCCTTTGGGATAAATCTGGGTTAGTTGCTGTTATGTAATGTTCCAGGCAGTCAGTTGCAGAGTTTTTAGGTTTGGATGCATGATGTTGTAGTCATTCTGGGTTAACATCAAAGGCATCAGGGGTAGTGTCCACGTTCTCCCCCGAGACATGCTCCTCAGCAATGGATACCAGTGTTGTCTTGGCCAATTTGGAGCTATCAGAATTATCCTTGGACGTTCCTCTTTGATTTTCAGTAGTACCTTGTGCATCAAAGGAAGAGGTGGAAATGCATATGCTGTCAGGCCTTTCCAACTGAAGGATAGAGAGTCCACCTTCCATGCAAGTGGGTGGTATATCCTTGTGCAGAATTTCTTGAGCTGGTGGTTGAGTGGGGATGCGAATAGGTCTATTTGTGGCATTCCCCATTTCTTTGTGATGGCCTTGAAGATGTCCGGGTGTAGCATCCATTCGTGAGCATCCGAGGTAGTTCTGCTTAACATGTCTGCTAGGATGTTTTCTTTTCCCGGTACAAATATTGCCTGTAACTGGATGTTGTAGCTCAGAGCCATATTCCATAGGTCCAGAGTCATTCGGCATAGGGGGTATGAATGAGTGCCTCCCTGTTTGTTGATGTACCACATGACTGTGGTGCTGTCTGTCCTTATCATTAAATGGCCTTCTTTGAGGAATGGTCTGAAATTCTGGATTGCTAGTTTTACTGCCAGCATTTCTTTTTGATTTATGTGCAGGTGCAGCTGATCTGGAGTCCATAATCCTTGTATACATTTGTCCAGCATGTGTGCCCCCCAACCTAGGTCTGAGGCGTCCGTTGTGATGGTTTGGCTTGCTTGAAAGTTGTGGAAGGGCAAGCCTGGGTTTGACTGGCATGCTTGAGCCCACCATAGGAACTCTTGTTTCAGGCATGGGATTAGTGGTATTTCGGTTTCTAAGCTGTGCCTGTGTTGAGACCATAAATTCTTTAGGTACCACTGTAGCTTTCTCATATGTAGTCTGGCATGGGGGATCAGGATTATGCATGATGCCATGAAGCCCAAGGCCTGCAGTACTTTCCTTGTTGTTAGTTTGTTCTGCTTTGTTAATGCCAAGAAGTAAAGAGGGAGTTGTTCTTGTTTTTCTGCAGTTAGGAATGCCATCTGTTTGACTGTGTCCAATTCTGCACCCAAGAATGTTCTTGTTTGGGATGGTATCAGTCTTGACTTTTTTAAATTGACTGTGTATCCCAGGGCTTGTAGTAAGCAAATGACTCTTTGTAAGTCTTTTGTCAGCTTGCTTTTGTTGTCCGCTTGTATCAGGCAGTCGTCCAGGTATGGATAAATTTGGATTCCTTGTAGCCTGCAATGAGCGATTACTGATGCCAGGCATTTTGTGAATACTCTGGGCGCAGTAGATAAGCCAAATGGCAATGCTGAGAATTGATAATGCTCTGATCCTGCAAGAAATCGGAGGTATCTTCTGCAATTTGGTCGTATGGGGACGTGCAGGTATGCCTCCTTGAGATCTAGAGTTACCAGCCAACACTCCTTGCCCAGCATGGGAAGAAGTTGCTGTAGGGTCAGCATTTTGAATTTTGGAACAATGATAAATGTGTTTAAGGCGGACAGGTCGAGAATAGGTCTCCAACTTTTCTCTTTTCTTGGTACTAGGAAGAGTCTGGAATAGAATCCTTTGCCCTGTTCTGTAGGTGGTACCCTTTCCACAGCTCTCATCTTTGTTAATTGAGCTATCTGTTTTAGAGCTTCTGTTTTTTGATTTGGAGGTAGGTTTGGCATTCCTCTTTTTACTGGTAAGGTGTGGAAATGAAACCTGTAGCCTTGGTCTATAGTTTGCAAAATCCACTTGTCTCTTGTGATATAATGCCAATTTTTTGAAAATAAAGCTAACTTTCCGCCTAAGGGTGCTGCTATTTGTTCCCTGGTAGGCGGTGTCAGAGCCAAGTCACTGTGATTGTCCTGTTGCAGTGGCAGTGGTTGTGTCTGTGCCTCGTTGGTTATTGCCTTGCCACTGGCGTCCTCTGTAGGCACCTCCTCTGGATTGATTTCTGCCTCTGGAACGTCTATTCCTGCCTCTCTGAGATTTAGAGGAGTCTGGAAAGGACCAATTTTTGGAAGGCCAGTTCCTGCTAAACCTTGGGGGCTGAACCTGTAAGAAATCTTTAACTGTTTGTACAGATTTTGCCTTCTCTTCCATTTTCTTCATTACTTGCTGGGCAGGAGAACCAAATAGACTGACCTTATCCATAGGAGCATCTAATAGCTTTGCTTTAACATGATCCGGCAAGACCTGTTCTTTCAACCATGCATGCCTTCTTATAACTGTGCCAGTCATGGCTGATCTAAATGAAGCCTCCAGTGCATCATAGCCACATTTTAAGGAATGGTTACTAACCTGCTGAATGTTATTCACCATTTCTAAAACATATTTCTTATCTAAGGAATCATCTGAGGACAGTTTCTTAGTTAACTGATCAAGCATAAACTCTTGGTATTGGATCATATGAAACTGACAGTTCAAAGCTCTAGCTGAGAGAGTAGCAGAGGTGTAAACTTTTTTACCCCATCTCTCTAAGGACCTGGATTCCCTTTCAGAAGGGAGGGTTTTTTTTGCTGAGGTCGAAGCTACTGCCTTAGGCCCCTGGGAGATAGTCTCAGGATCTGCAAGGGGAGCCTTGTATAGGTGGTGATGAGTGTCCGGTACCCTGTAAAACCTATCGGGCTTGGCAGGGGCTGGAGGTAAAGTATCAGGAGCAGTGCAAACATCATTAAATGCATCATCCACAACAGGAAGAACTGGAGGTATAGCTAAGGGCCTATGTTGCGGTAAATGTAGAAAGGTCCTAAGCCTTTTTCTTGAATCAGAGAAATCTTGTCCCTGCCATTGGAATTGCTCTCTCATGGCATGTAAGGTTTCCCAAAGGAAAATTCCTCTGGTGGAGAGGCAGAAGGAATAGATTCTTCAGCATCGGAATCTTCATAAGTAGAAAAAGGAGCCTCTGGATGGTCTGTATTGTCTGAATCATCAGAAGAATCATCTGAGGACACTGGCTCAGGGGGCTCTGCTCTAGGTCTCTTTTCTGGAGGCTGAGAGGCCCTGTCTGGGTGAGATTGGGATCCCCTTATTAAAGAGATGAGATCCTCTGCCAGAGTAAGCATTTGAGAACTGGAACTGGGCCTGTGAGAGGGGGGCTTAACAGGCACAGATTTAGCAGATTTGGCTGCTTTAGCCCTGGCAAAGGCCTTTATAGACATGGCTGCAGGAGGCCTAGCAGCACCACGTGCTGGGGTAGAGACATCCAAAGGGATGGTATCCGATAATTCTGGAGGAACCACATTAATAGGCAAAACTTCAGAAGCCGATTCAACTAGGGTGGCAGGAGCCTCGGTAGTAGTCATGGATTCGGCTGAAGATTGACCCGTTTGCTCGGTTTTGGCCGAAACAGAGACACTCGCGGTTTGCTTAACCGTGGTTTTGGCCGAAACCGCGGAACGCGAGTGTCGGTCTTTTTCTTTGCGTTTCTTAACAATTTGAGAAGTCGGAGGATCCGACGGCATAATGTACGCAAAATCTGAGCCGAAAAACTGTTCAGCAAACTCCGACCGACGCCTAAGCGTTCGTCGGTTGAAGGAAGCACAGGCTAAACAGGCTGCTACGTCGTGGTCTGGGCCTAAACAAGGTAAGCAGTAAGAGTGGAAATCTTTATGAGGTATTTGTTTCCCACAAGTTAAACAGTTATTCACTTTTTCTGACATCGGCTGAGGCAAGAAAGAGTCCCCAACAGGGTACTTAGCTTTTTAGAAGTCTTCGAAGTAGTATTCGGTAGTAGTAATCTCTGGATCTGACCGACCGGCACTTGCGAACAGCTTCTGCTTCAGGCGCCACGCGGCAAGAAAATGGCGTCGGCTGATGCCTTTATACCCGAAGACCAGCAGAGATGACGTCGGGTGAAGTGCGACACCAGCCGAGGCCAGACCCAGACTTTGTAATCCGGCCGACCGAAGGGCTGCCTGACGACAGGACAACCCATTTGTTAGGACTGCAGATGCATCCTTGAAGGACATCTGTACCGGAGCTCTCGCTCCTCCGTTTATTGATGTCAGGAAGTTATCTATGGATTTCTGTGTTAAATCCATTGAAGTCTCTCTGAATACTCTCAGCAATGCCGTAAATTAATCACTGGCCATGAAACTATTCCAACCACTTCTTGGACAGCAGATAGAAAACACAAATACCACACGTAGCAAACCAGCGATCCAAAACTAATTTTGTTTAATAAAATCCACAAAAATCTATACTTCTCCAGCACCTTGGCTAAAAAAAGTCTTTAACAGAGTACAGATGCACATATTTCAATTCATCCTTACATACTTAATTACTAAAGCAATCATTCAATTAAAATTCACATAACTGTCTTAAACAAACTTTTCCATGTGCATTCCTAATTCAAGCCCCTAGGGCTCAAAGTATCAAACTTTAAGATCAACATAGTCTCTTTTTTTCTTAACAAATGTAATTAATTTTAATCTTATAAAAAGTACAGTTGTGTACACTTACCATAAATGTAGATGTTCGAGTGTATTCACTGTTGCAGTCATCACCTTTGGGTTATCTGCTTGCAGTAGCCCTCAGTCGGCCTGATTAACAAAGTCTGGGGTCCTGCGTCGGTTGCTGTCCCTTCTTCCATGACGTCAGGTCGTCAGCGGTATAAAACATGCAGCCGATGCCATTACATCAGTTTTTCTTGCCCAGATGTCAGGTGCCCCCTTAATGGGAAGCCAAAAAATCTATAAATGTACAAGGTTATACCTCCAACAAAAAAGCAAATACATGAAAAAGCTGTTGAACCTAAAAAAGGAAAGTAGAGGTATATCCAAAAGAAGAAAGGGGGCTGGAGGGAGGGTAACCAGGAGTGCAACAGTGAATACACTCGAACATCTACATTTATGGTAAGTGTACACAATTGTACTATGTTCTTCATGTTTCACTGTTGCAGTCATCACTTTTAGGTAGATTCCCAAAGTTAAGTATGGGAGGAAGAATTTAGATAGCATTAGGACCGGCTAAAAGGCCCTGCAAGATTGCAGTGGCAAAGCCAGCTCTGGATTTAGAGAAAATTGGCAGATGGTAATGCCTGGTGAAAGTATGTACAGAAGTCCAGGTAGCAGGTTCTAGGATGTCCCTGGTAGGGACACCTCTGAGAAAGGCTGTAGAGGTAGATGCAGCCCTGGTAGAGTGGGGTCTGATCCCCTGTGGGATAGGTTTTCCATGGTGTTTGTAGCAAAAATGAATGCAATGGCCTATCCATTTGGAACTGGTTTGCTTTGAAATAGCCTTCCTCTCTGCCCCTGCAGCAAATGCCACCAGCAGTTGATCAGATTTCCTTTGAGGTTTAGTTCTGTCCAAGTTGAATCTAAGTTGTTTGTGCACATCTAAGGACTGCAGAATCTGTTCCCCTTTATTGTATGGATTAGGAAAGAAGGCTGGCAAATGTATGGACTGATTAAGGGCCACACTGGATATCATCTTGGGCATGAAGGAGGGATTGGTCCCGAGCGACACCCTGTCCGCATGAAAGATGATGAAAGGCTCCATGGCCATGAGGGCCTGTAATTCAAATACCCTTCTTGCTGAAGTGATTGCTAAAAGGAAAACTGTTTTCCAAGAAATAAATTTTAAGTCCACAGTGGCAGCTGGCTCGAAAGGACGAAGTGTGAGCTTTTCGAATACAAAGCTGACGTCCCAGACTGGAGTTGGAGCTTTCCTGGGTGGTCGTGGATTTTTGCCCCCTCTGAGGAACTGCTTAAGCAGTGGATGAGAGAAGAAGAGTGGTTCTGTGTTATAATGAGCTGAGATGGCTGAGGCGTGAATTTTTATGGAGGAAAAAGACAGGCCCTTATGAAGCATCTCAGTGAAGTATTATAAAACCTGAGGTAAACTGGGCACTGTTGTGGTCATCCCTTGAGAGTGGTTCCAGGCACAGAATCTTTTCCATTTTTCAGCGTAAGACTTTCTAGTACTAACTAGGCCTCCTTGCCTCTAAAATGATATCCATCACTGGTTTACGGAGGGATGGTAAAGGAGAAATTAAGTAATTAGCCAGGCTGCTAGATTCAGTGTTTGAAGCTGAGGGTGCAGGATTTGGTTCTCCTGCTGAGACAATAGAGTAGGCGTCTGAGGCAGGTGCCATGGGGCCAGGAGTGACACACTGCGCAAGAGGGGGTACCAGTGTTGGCGTGGCCAGTCTGGTGCAATCAAAATCGTCCTTGATTTGTCTTGTTTGATCTTTAGTAGTACTTTGGAGAGCAGAGGCAGAGGAGGAAAGGCATAAACTGATTTTTCAGGCTGAAGGACAGAGCATCCACTTTCCAAGCTTGTTTGTGGGGAGTCTTTGTGCAAATTTTGTCCAACTGATAGTTCTGGGGTGAGGCAAACAGGTCTATACCTGGGCGCCTCATTTGCTTGTCAACATGTTGAAAATCCTTGGTTCAAGTTTCCACTCATGTGGGTCCACAAGGTTTCTGCTTAGTTCTTCTACCAGTGTATTTTGCTTTCCTGGCAGGAATTGAGCTTGTAGATGCACTTGATAGCTCAGGGCTGTGTTCCACAATGCCATAGCTAGTCTCCAGAGGGGGTAAGAATGTGTACCCCCCTACTTATGTACCACATAACAGTAGTGTTGTCCGTCTTTATCATTAATTGTCCTGGACGAATGTGGTCCTTGAAGGCTGTCAGTGCATTCTGTACAGCTAGCATTTCTTTTTGATTGATATGCAGGTGCATTTGACTTTGGTTCCATTTGCCCTGAATGCACTTCCCTGTCAAATGAGCCCCCCCATGCATAATCTGATGAGTCTGTCGTAAGGGTTTGGGCGGCAGGGGGTGTTGTGAATGGTAGTCCCTTGTTTTGGTGGCAGGCCTCTGCCCACCACAGAAACTCTAGGCGTAGGCAAGGTATGATAGGAATCATTGTTTCTAAATTCTGAGAATGTTGGCACCAAAGGCTTTTCAGATACCACTGTAGTTTCCTCATATGCAGTCTTGCATATGGAATCAGAAGAATGCAGGAGGCCATGAACCACAAGGCTTGTAAGTATTTGCCTTGCAGATAGTAGGGGTTTTGTGGCCACTTGTCTGAAGTAGGTTGTCAAATAAATTTGTTTCTCTGGCGTGAGGTAAGCCATCTGGGAAGTTGTATTCAAGCTTGCTCCCAGGAATATAATTTGTTGACAGGGTACCAGGTGTGATTTCTTTACATTTATGGTGCACCCCAGACAAGTCAGCACCCTTTGAACAAAGGCCAGATGATTCAAAAGTATGTCCTGGCTTTCTGCCGGAATTAAACAATTGTCCAGGTATGGGTATATTTGAATATTTCCTTGCCTGCAAAAGACAATGACTGGGGCCAGGCACTTTATGAATACCCTGGACGCAGTAGATAAGCCAAAGGGCAGTGCAGAGAACTGATAGTGATTGTAGCCTGCTTTGAAACGTAGGTATCTTCTGCAAGATTCCTTGATTGGGATGTGCAGGTATGCTTCCTTTAAATCGAGTGTTGGAATCCAGGCATCTTTTCCTAGCATGGGAAGCAACTTGTGAAAAGTCAGCTACTTGAATTTTGGAATCACCAAAAAGGTGTTCAGAGTAGTCAGGTCCAGGATTGGACGCCATGAATTGTCCTTTCTGGGTACCAGGAAAGTCTTGAGTAGAAACCTTGTCTTTTTTCCTCTAATGGTACAGTTTGAATAGCCTTTATGTTTAAAAAAGAGAGTATTTGCTTTGGAGCCACTGCCCAGTGAACTGGGGATAGACCTGGCCAACCATTGAGCGTTGGCAACATGTGAAAATGAAATCTGTATCCTTGGGACACTATACTTAAAACCCATTTGTCCTGGGTAATGAGTTCCCAGTTTTTAGGTTCATACTAGGCTATCTGCCCTAGGGCATTTATAAGCCTAGCCAGAGTGTGCTTGGCTTTCGCCACCCATTTTAAATTAATTTTGCTATGCCTTTTTTTGAGGTTAGTATACTGTGCCTCTGTCTAACAGTGACACAGAAGTGATAGCCGGGGTAAACCTACGATCTCCCATCCACTCATCAAGATTCCTCTTGAAGAGAGTCAATGTGGGACTCTGCCTAACCTGGACTGGGATTTTATTCCAGAGTGAAGGGAGCCTCTGGGTTATGAATCTGTCCCTCCAGCATGTCCTATTTATTTCAGTGCTGAGGTTCAAGTCTCTCGAGCACGTAGCTCGATGGGATTTGGATTTTCTGAGGTGCAGCATGTTCATTAATTCCGGGTTGGACATGGCTTTATATGTCAGGCACAGATCGCCTCTGAGCAGGCGGTATGCCACTGAGTAGAGCTGGAGTTTCTTTAACCGGGCAGCATATGGCATCTGTTTGAGCCCTTTGATCCTCTTGGTGAGGTACTTTTGGGGTCTTTCCAGTTGCTGCAGGTGTCTGGTAAGGTACATCCCAAAAGGGCATTGTACTCAATTATGGGCCTGATGAGGGATGAGTAAAGAGGTACGATGACCTCCCTGATCTAGATGTGAATCCCTTCATGATTAGGTGGGCTATATAAAATGTTTTTCTAACCACTTTGGACACGTGGTTGTCAAATGAGAGATTGCTATCAACTTGGGTCCCCAGGTCCCTAATGACTTCTTCTGTACTTAATGGATTACCACCTATGTGGTAATTTGTGGGCACTTTGTTTTTGCCAAAGGGGATGACTATACACTTTTTGGCGTTTAGCTTGAGGCCATGGCTCTGGCACCAGTTGTCTGTTTCTATGAGGCCCTTTTGGAGGATGCTTGTGTCGGCTGGAGAGTGGATTATGGCGCCCAGTTTGCAGTCATCTGCGAACTTGGTCAGCCACAGTCCTTCCGTGTTGGCCTGTACCGCCGAGAAATATATACCGAACAAGAGAGGTTCCACGACTGAGCTTTGTGGGACGCCACTTGTAACTGGCTTGGAGTCTGACATGGCTCCAGCAATTCTAACCATGTGGGTTCTGTCCTTGAGCCAGTTTGCAACCCATCTAGTGACATAGGGGTTTATATTTAAGCCGGTGAGCTTATCTATAATGCCCGAGTGGGGTATTGTATCGAAGGCTTTTGCGAGGTCCAGGTAGGCTGTGTGGACCACCTTCCCCTCGTCAATGGCCTTGGTGACTGTTTCAAAGAAATCGACCAGGTTTAAGAGGCAGGATCTGCCCTTAACAAAGCCAAACTGGGTAGGATCCAGTGTCTGTAGGTCCCCAATATCTTTATTTATGAGGTCCATGATGATCCTTTCCATAGCTTTGCAGACCAAGCTAGTCAGGCTTATGGGGCGATAGTTTCCAGGATCCGTTGAGGCACCACCTTTGTGGAAAGGGACCACTGTTGCTGCACGCCACTCTTTGGGTACATATCCTGTAGTAAGGCTAAGATTGAACAGTAGTTTTATGTTTGGGTTTAGCTCTTCTTGGAGTTCATGTAGGACGCAGCCCGGGACACCATCTGGTCCCATTGATGCTGTGTTTTTTGCTTTGGAGAGGGCGGCTCTTACCTGAGCATCTGAGATGTCAGGGGGGCAGCACTCTGTTGGGATAGATATTTGCCCTTTTGGTGGGGAGAGGGGAGAAGTTTGCACTGAACCTGTCAGCTAGGATGTTGGCAATGTCTGTGGGCTTGGTGTATTTTTTGTCATTTTGGACTAATTCTGAGCATATCCCAGGTTCCTAACATAACTAAAGAAAGCCTTGTGATTATCCTTAGTGTCCTGTGCAATTTTTCTCTCGAAGCTGGCCTTAGACGATTTTATGAGTGCCCGTAGTTTTTTGCTAATACTGATCAGAGATGCCTTCCCTTTTTGGGATTTTGCTCTATCATGTAGTAGCTTCCTCCTTCTGTTGTATAGTTTGTTTATGGCTGGGGTCCACCAGACAGGACGTCTGCCTTTGGAGGATTGGGTCTTGGTTTTATTTGGGATTGCATGATCCATGCATTCCTGAAGGTGTTCATAGAATGCGTTTATAAAGGATTCTGCGGTCTGGGCCGTATTTTCCACAGGCCCGGGGGCTTTGAAGGATTTCGCCTCGGTTTTGAGGCGTGTGAAATTTGCTTTAGAGAACTTTTTCACTGTGGTTTTCTGGGCAGGGGGTGGGGTCGGGATGTGAATATCCAGTGAGATTAGTTTATGGTCTGATCTTACCAGTGAGGGATACACTTCTGGTCTGGAGCATAGTGTCCCCATGTTGGTGATGATCAGGTCCAGTATGTTTTCCCCTCTTGTGGGAGTGGTAATAAGTTGTTCCATAGCATTTGAGTTTATAAATTCTAGGAACCTTTGGACTTGGGTGTTGGAGCTAGAGTAATGCTCCCAGTCTATGTTTGGGTAGTTGAAGTCACCCAATATAATGGTGTTTGGAAAGACCTTCATATTTTCCAGTATTCTCAGGAAGGCCAAGTGGGGTTCCTGTGTTTGGGAGGGTGGTCTGTAGCAGGCTATAAACTGGAAGGCAGTTTTACCCACAGTTAGTTGCACATGGATAGTCTCTGATGCTTCGTGCTGTGCCACCAACCTGGAGGTGTGGGTATCTTTGACGAATATTGATACTCCCCCTCCTTTTGTGGTTCGGTCCAAGTTTTTGGGGCCGAAAAGCATGGTATGAGGTATAACCTGGTAGTGCTGGGGTGCACTCGGGAGCCTTGAACCAGGTTTCTGTTACTGCACAGATATCGATGTTCTCCATGCTAAGGAGAGTTTCGAGTGCTTGCATCTTGAGGTTTAGACTTCTGGCGTTGAGTAGCATTACTCTTAGTTTCTTATCCCTTGTGATACCTATGGAGGTGGGTTTGTTTTTTGAGCCTTGCCTAAAAAAGGCACTATGGGGGTAGCAAGAGCCTTTGCCAATATCCGAAAGCCCAGGGGTGACAGGTGCAAGCCGTCCCTAGCGAAGCATCGTGGCTTGTCGAGCATGTCATCCCAGGCTGACAGGCATTGGATCCCCTTTGAATTGACACCAACACTTAAGCCAATTGTTGAAATTGATCATCTTGTCTTCATATTGTGGCATCATTCTTGGTGAGGGTAAGATGCTACTCAAGGTCAGGGTCATACCGGCCTGGGCTACATGCTCAGAGAGCTCCTCTATGTCTCTTTTCATGTAGTCCAGGGAGGTACGTCTCAGGTCATTCACACCAGCATGGACAATGACCGAGTCATATTTGTACTTGCTTTGGAGTGACCTGAGTGCTTGTGTTATGTGGCGGATCCTAGCGCCCGACAGGCAGCTCACCGTGACCTTCTCCTTGTTCAGCCTGGTGAGCGGGACGTCAGTGTGCCTGACGATAGAGTCACCTATTACAAGTGTATCAGGTGTGTTGTTTAGCCTTAAGGGCTGTGACTGTTCGGCACACTGGCTTTGTGAGCTATGTGTTGCACGTGTTTTGTTTTGGGGTAGCGGTTGCTTGGGTGTCTGCTTTGGAGGTCTCTGCTGCTTAGGCAGATTTTTATTTAGAGCCTCAGTATGTTTTGTGTGTTTATGTGTTTGGTTTGTTGTCGTGGTAGGTCTATGTGAGACAGGAATTGTAGTGAGTGTGGTTTCCTTCTCCTCCTGACTGGTTACGCCAGTACTGAGTTGGGAGAGCTTAGCCTCCAGTTTGGCTATATGGTTGCATCTCTCACATGTGTTGGAATTTGTTGGGAGGAGGAGAGGGTTGTCTGTGTACATGAGGCAGTTGTAACATTGCCTCAAGATTCCCAGATTCACCAGCTGGACCGGAGAGGAGATTGACAACTGACCTTTGGACATGCTAGAATAGTATTGGGAATTCCTTTATAATTGAAAAAAAGGGCCAATGGGGAACAAGGTACTCAAGGGGAGTTTGTGAGGGTGTAGTGCTTTTAAATTTTTAGAGCTGACTTATATAATTGCTTTAGTGAGCAAGTGCCAGGTAGCTTAAATGCAATGTGCTACAGGTAACTTAAATGCAAAATCGACAAACAGTAACTTTCTTTCAAGTGAGACAAGGAAATAAGTACAGTAAGCAATGCAGATATCACTAGGGATCCACAGAAGTGCTAAAAGGCCGTGTTTTAGGTGGAATTAGCGTTTCAGGGAAATAAACAAACAACAAGCATACAAATAAAGCTAGATTCAGCAGGCCTGGATCTAGTCTATGCTACAGCAAACAAGGTGTACCAATTTCAGTAAGAAACAGTTAGAATATGCAGGCACTATAAGCCTCTAACCAGAAATTCCCTGCTCAGAAGGGCAGAGTCCAGCCTCTCCTCCCACAAGACTGCAGACCGCAATCCTTCTTAACGTAAAATAACTGTCCTGAAGCCCAAGTGCTTAAACCAGAACTAATACACTTTTAGAATAACAGACAATGAGCTCTCAATCAGCAGTTCCCAACTTAGAAGGATGTAAGCTACCTGTCCTGTCACCACAGTGCAGGCCACAAACCTTCCTAATGTAAAACAACTGGTCTGAAGCCCATGTGCTTAATCCAAAAGACTTAGAAATGATAGCTACACTTTAATCAAGTTACTACCAGCAGTAATAAATACAACTGAATACTTTAAAGAATGCCTGGATTAGTGCTCAAGTTATACAAACAAAGCTAGATTCAGCAGGCCTGGATCTAGTCTATGCTACAGCAAACGAGGTGTACCAATTTCAGTAAGAAGCAGTTCAAATATGCAGGCACTATAAGCTTTAACCAGAAATTCCCAGCTCAGAAGGACAGAGTCCAGCCTCTCCTCCCACAAGAGTGCAGAACACGAACCCTCTTAATGTAAAATAACTGCCCTCAAGCCCAAGTGCTTAAACCAGAATTAATACACTTTTAGAATAACAGACACTGAGCCCTCAATCAGCAGTTCCCAACTTAGAAGGATGCAAGCTACCTGTTCTGCCACTACAGTGCAGACCACAAACCTTCCTAATGTAAAACTGGTCTGAAGCCCAGGTGCTTAAACTAAAAGGCTTACAATGAGTTACACCAAGCAGTAATAAATACAAATTGAGTACTTTTAAGATGACGCAAAAGCAAAATAAAGTAGGAAAAAACACAAATACAGTAAAAGCAGATAATTTTTTTTTTTTTGGAAAGAGAGAAAGGAAAGAGAGAAAGGAGTAGCAGAAACTAAGCTGATTGGCCTTCTCAAATGCTCTCCCTGTACTGGGTAGAATGAGGTAATGACACTAGACTGGGAGGAGGGTCCCAGATCAAATTTACACTAGAGGCGGGCAACTGCAAAGCCACCAACTATAAAAACACTATACCAACAGGGAGGGTGGGAAACAAACAGCAGAAATGTTACTCACAGCTGAAAAGCAGCAGTGAGCCTTTAAATGAAAGTTTTAAACAGCTAAAGGAGCCACTAGAAAAAAGAGTTTAACTGCAACAAGTTATCATAAACAAACAACCCAACAGATGCTTAATAAGAGTGGACAATTTCCAGTTAATACCTCACACACAGTGAAACTAGCTAGAAAAAATACACAGTACACAAAGTGCTATAAACAACAAAGAAATAAAGAACAAAATAAACAAAAAACAGAATACTTAATGTTATATATTGTAGCTCCGAGTTTGCTGAGTGTCCTTCCTTCGATCAGCTCACTGTAAAATGGCTGAACACTCACAACTGAGCTTCTTAGGTAACAGAAAGTTGAAACCTGAGACAGCTTTTAAGAAAGAAATCTCAAAAGAACCAATGAGGTGCTTAGTCTAAGCTGTAGCCCAGGAGACCTGTCAGCCAATGACCTCAAACAATTCTCTCTCACTGAAATGCCTGATGGCTTTGGCTAAAACAAGATGTCCCTGAATTATGTGGCAGACCAATTTTTCCCCCTAAAGGGGCAGTCAATTGAGAAGTGCTTGGAAGTTTTAAAGTCAAGTTATGTCATTGGGACAGTTTTCCATAGGGGGAGTCATACTACTCCCAGATTTGGTAGCGGAAGCACCCCACTGCTTAGTCTTGTGCGTACCCTGGGATGGAAACCTGGGGTTTCTGCTGGGTCTGGGTTTGGATTGAGAAGGCCTGGAAGGGGCAGGAAAGGACCAATTCTTAGAGGGCCAATGCCTATTAAATCTTGGAGGCAGAACTTGTAAGAAATCTTTAACAGTTTGCATAGATTTAGCTTTATCTTCCATCTTTTTAAGAACTTCCTCAGCTTTACTGCCAAACAGGCGGTCCTGATTTAAGGGAGCATCCAACAGTTTCGCTTTAACATGATCAGGCAAATATTGCTCCTTAAGCCAAGCATGCCTTCGGAGTACAGACCCAGTGACAGCAGCCCTGCAAGAGGCCTCTAAAGAATCAAAACCACATTGCAAAGTATGCTTTCCAACCTGTTCAGCAGAATGCATCAAATCCTGTAAATCCTTATTTTCAGCACAGTTAGGAATCAACATAATTTTCTGTTTAAGCAATCCAATAATATGTTGTTGGTACTTTAACATATAAAAACTGACAGTTTATGGCTCTAATGGCCCAAGTTGCAGAAATGTAAACCTTCTTACCCATCTATCCAGCGCCCTGGAATCTCTATTAGAAGGGGTAGGATTTTTGGCAGTAGAAGCCTTAATGCCCTTGGGTCCCTGTGAAATAGTCTCTGGATCTGGAACAGGATTTTTAAAAAGGAACTTGTGAGTATCAGGAACCCTGAAATATCTGTCAGGTTTTCTGGGAGCAGGAGGCAAAGAATCAGGGGCCAAACTAGACTCCGAAAAGGCATCATCAACAATGTCTGGTACAGGAGGTACAGCGAAAGGCCTATGTTGAGTCAGGAGTAAGAAGTCTCCAAGCCTCTTTTCTGAATCGGAGAAATCCTAGCTTTCCCAGTGGAAATGCTCCCTTACAGTTTGCACGGTTTCACCAAAAGAAAAATCCTCGGGAGGAGAAGCAGAGGGAAAAGAGTCCTCTGCATCAGAATCCTCATAAGTAGATAAGGGTAGATCCAAAAAATCAGAATCCTGGTCAGAAGATTCATAAACAAATTCAGTCCTAGATCTCTTAGAAGAGGAAGGTTGGCTTCCCCTGATTAAAGTTATAAGGTCTTCAGCCATTTTTATCATTTGTTTTTTAGGCATAGAGGCCGGAGCATGCGGCCTGGGCATCAGTTTTCTAGGCAAGGTTTGAGGTTTAGGCCTAAAAGAAGAAGAAGGAGGCATCGGTTTAATATGCAAGTCCGTAGGCCTGAATACACTCTCAGAAGCCGGTGCCTGCACAGCAGCTCCGGACCCATCCAAGGTAGAAACATCCGCAGGTTCCACAGTTGAAGCATCTCGTGGCATACCGGACTCCGAATGGGTCTCAGTAGAGGCCTGCGAGTCATAAGTAGTGGGTATCAGGGGCTGCGAAAGCACCCAAGTACTGGAGAACTGGCTTAGGAGAAGCGTCATCAGCAGTTTTGGACTTAGGCGGCCTGTCTCTGTCTTTATCTTTGCGCTTTTTCGGAATCCCAGTAGTCGGATGGCTTACCGACAACATTTCTGGATAATTGAACTGAGAACCGAAATATTTAGAGGTAAAAATATACCGACGACGGATAGTGCGTTGATTAAATAAGGTACAAAACCAACAGCAAGGTATGTCGTGGTCAGGGCCTAAGCAAGGAATACAGTACAAATTAAAATCTTTGTGAGGTATTTGCTTTCCACAAGTAATGCAATTATTAACTTTTACTGACATCGGTAAGGAGCAAGAAAAGGTTTCCCCAACGGAGTACTTAGCTTTAGTTGAAGACTTCGGTTCTGAAACTCCAAAAATGAAAATTACTGCACTTGTGAACTGCTTCTGCTTTGGGCACCGCACGGCAAGAAAGACTGATGTAATGGCATCGGCTGCATGTTTTATACCCCTGACAGACCTGACGTCATGGAAGAAGGGACAGCAACCGACACAGGACCCAAGACTTTGTTAATCAGGCCGACTGAGGGCTACTGCAAGCAGATAACCCAAAAGTGATGAATGCAACAGTGAAACAAGAACATCTTTTTGTTTTACTGAAAGCTCTCAAACAAAACACACACACACACGCACACACACACACTCAATACCCCCCTAAAACCTATTAACTTAATACTAACACACAAAACTATGTTCACCTTCAAATATTGAAGTTTTAACCTCCTAATATGTACAGAAGTCCCAAACTGACAGCTGCACTCATAGACTTGTGTTAACCTAAAAGAAAGGTCATCCATGTTAACATGCATGGTACAGCGTGTGCTTCTACTAAATGCTAATTGGTTCTGTCTTGTCTTTATAGCTCTCCCAGCTGTGAAAAGCCCTGAATGTTTTCAGAGAACATTAACTATCCTGGGAAAGCCCCTGGATGCTTTCAGAGAACACTGTCTACTTTGGAAAAACCCCTGGATGCTTTCTGAGAACCTTATCTTTTAGCCAAGTTCTCCCTTTTTTTCTCAGCCAATCACTCTCCACCAGACTGTAGCCAGTTTCTCTTTATCAGACGGTCTCCATGGAGACATGAGAACTAGGCAGCCAGTTTCTCTTTATCAGACTATTTCCATGGAACCATGAAGACCAAATGCAGAATTGCTACTGAGCTTACATGTATTTGCAAGAAAGAAACTCTCATAATATTCAGTGTTCTTTTTTCATTTACTTGCTTTCTCTTAAAACTTGTTAATAAATCAATCTGAGATCTGTAATGCAGTTATGTCCCCTGGAAGAATGAGAAAAAAGCACATTAACTCTCTCATCATGCTTTTTAACCAGGCTTTTATATGCATTCCAGTGCCATACATTGCTTAAAACTGAAGATGAGAGAAAGAAAAGAAAAAAAAAGAACAGAAACACCTTTTTACAATCCTTATTACACTTAAAAATAACTGAAAAAACTTTGCAGCATGTAAAGAAATCCACATGACACAAAATTGGTACTATTTAAGGAAAAAAAACTTTACTTACAGCTAACTTTCTCCCTTCTCTTGCCCTCCCCAAAGCAATTTTCCAAACATTAATGAAATTAAGTAGGGCATATGCTTTAGAGTCCCCCCAGAAGTCCAACAAACTCTGAAGAAGTTCAATATTTCCAGATTTTCTTGTTGTCATATTTCACAAATATAATTATTGCAGTGTAATCCCATAGTAAGTTACTGGCTTTATTACTGTTCACCTGCAAAACCCTGTTTCTGCTTCATTTCCAACGTATTATCAGTTCTTCTAGTCAACTCTCGTGTGCTCTTCCTTCTCTCCAACATTCTCCATTGAAACCATGGAAAAGGTTTCACAAGTGTAGCCCCTTTGTGGTCTTTATTACCAGAAGAACATATAGAATTTCCATTTGTTTCGCAGCTCACTTTTTGTTGGACAAACTTTTGCATTTCATCAAAAAATGACCCTCCAGGGAAGAATACCTTGAAGACAGCTGGGTACACCAGGTTGAATCTCACATTTGCATCTCGACATTCCCTGAATAGTGGAATAAATTTGTTAATTTTCTGTCTGGTGTAAAATAAGTAATATTCTCCACAAACACTCTGCTGTCTCCCACTTTTAGTACTTTGTCCTTCTGCCACAATTTTGTCAGAATCAAATGCTTCTACTGGTAGGATTGCAACTTTACTATTAAACGTCTAGACTACTTTTTTATAGCCAGGTTTGGAGCATACACACAATGTGCCCCTTTCAACTAACTCCTCCTGGTGTGAAATACCAGTCAGTTGCTTATTTGTGCTTGCATAAAATTAATGCAATCTGTTCCTTCCAGGTTCTTTAGTACAGCTGTAAATCTCAGGTTTTCCCTACGTGCTCTGTCCTCTAATTCTATCATTTTTTAAAACATCTTTTCCTGAGCAGTCTCATATTCAGCCATCCTCTTCTTTGTTTCGACCTCTGATTTTTGCAGCTTTATCATGCCATCTGAATATCTGTTTAAAGCTTCTTCCATTTTTTTCCAGGCTTTTGTTGTTTATGTTTATATACTCCATCAGTGTTTTGTTTATATTAACCAGGTATGTATGCAGTTGCCTTATATCTTCCTGTAGATTACTGGAAGTCATATCTGAAGGCTGTACTGCTTCTTGCTGAACAGCTGTGCACAGTCAGTGTTTCTTCCTCACTTTCTGTAGCTAATTTTTTCCAGGTTTTCCGTATTTCTTTATTCCTGGCATCCAGGCAGTGCACTTACTAGCCAGATACTAAATGTACACATATGCACAAGTCCACTGGCTTTCTCTGCCGAGTTTCTATTTTCACACTGGGAGAGCTAGAAACAAGCTGTTACTCAATGTGCAGCCATCTTGGATGTTTCAAGCGGACAGACTTGAAAAATAAGTTAAAATGATGAAGGGCATTAGCTACTTTTTCCATTAGCAAAGGCTTTCAGTCGGACACAGGAAGACTATACATGCAGGCTGTTGATGAGAGATTTTTAATACAGTGGATATAAAAAGTTTACACACCCCTGTTAAAATGCCAGGCTTTTGTGATATAAAAAAAATGAGACCACAATAAACCATTTTAAAACTTTTCCCACCTATAATGTGACCTACAACCTGTACAATTCAATTGAAAATAAAACAAATCCATTAGTCTTCTTGGGTAGGAGTCTATCAGCATGGCACATCTTGACTTGGCAATATTTTCCCACTCTTCCTTGCAAAAGCACTCCAAATCTGTCGTATTGCGAGAGCATCTCTTGTGCACAGCCCTCTTCAGGTCACCCCACAGATTTTCTATTGGATTTAGGTCTGGGCTCTGGCTGGGCCATTCGAAAACTTTAATTTCCTTCTGGTGAAGCCATTCTGTTGTTGATCTGGGTTTATGTTTGGGGTCATTATCATGTTAAAGGGTAAAATTCCTGTTAATGTTCAGCTTTCTAGCAGACACCGAAGGTTTTAGGCCAAAAGTGACTGGTATTTGAAACTGTTCATAATTCTCTCCACCTTGGCAAAAGCCCCAGTTCCAGCTGAAGAAAAGCAACCCCAAAGCATGATACTGCCACCGCCATGCTTCACCATGGGGATGGTGTTCTTTTGGTGATGCCAAGTGTTGTTTTTGCACCAAACGTATCTTTTGGAATTGTGGCCAAAACGTTCAACCTTGGTCTCATCAGACACTAACATATTTTCCCACATGCTTTTGGGAGACTTGATGTATTGTTTTGCAAATTTTAGCTGGGCCTGGATGTTTTTCTGTGTAAGAAAAGGCTTCAGTCTTGCAACCCTACCCCATATAGCCCAGACATATGGAGAATACAGGAGATTGCTGTCACATGTAGTACACAACCATTACTTGCCAGAAATTCCTGCAGCTCCTTCAGTGTTGCTGTGGGTCTCTTGGCAGCCTCCATGACCAGTTTTCGCCTTGTCTTTTCATCAATTTTGTGGGACGTCCAGTTCTTTGCAACGTTACTGTTGTCCCGTATTTTCTCCACTTTTAATGACTGTCTTCACTTTGTTCCACGTTATATCCAATGTTGTGAAAATTTTGTTGTGCACTTCTCCTGACTGATACCTTTCAACAATGAGATCCCTTTCATGCTTTGTAAGCTCTCTGCGAACAATGGCTTTTGCTGTAGCAGGCAACTGAGTAAATGTCAGGAAAATCCTACTAGGACATCTGAAAGTACAGTTGTGTACACTTACCATAAATGTAGATTTCGAGTGCATTCACTGTTGCAGTCATCACATTTGGGTTATCCCTGCCAGGGTAGCCCTCAGTCAGCTGGAATACCAGATGCTTAGTATTTCTGCATCGGTTGCTGTCACTTCAAGACTGACGTCAGGTCATCTGTAGTATAAAGTAAGGCAGCCGATGCCATTACATCAGTTTTTCTTGCCCTGTCAGGAGCCCCCAAGTGGGAGCCAGGATATGGTGGAAGAACCCCACCAGTAGAAAGTAAATATCAAAACATTCCTTGTAAGGAGAGAGAGAGAAAATGAAAGAGAAAAGGGGGATGGAGGGAGGGAAACCAGGACTGCAAAAGTGAATACACTCGAACATCTACATTTATGGTAAGTCCACACAACTGTACTATGGTCTTCATGTTTCACTCTTGCAGTCATCAAATTTTGGTTGATTCCCAAAGCTGAGGAAAAGGGTGGAGGCAGTCACAAAGACTGGGGGCTGGCTAGGATGCCCTGCAAGACAGCGGTGGCAAAGCCTGCTATGGATTTGAAGAAGATAGGCAGGTGGTAATGCTTGGTGAAGGTATGAACAGATGTCCATGCTGCAGACTCCAGGATGTCCCTGGTGGGGACTCCTCTGAGAAAAGCTGCAGAGGTGGAGGCTGCTCTGGTAGAGTGAGTCTCGACCCTGTCAGCATGGAAAATAATGAAGGGCTCTACAGCCATTAGTGCTTGTAGCTCATATGCTCTTCTGGCTGAAGTGATGGCCAGAAGCAAGGCTGTCTTCTATGATAAAACTTTAACTCTGCTGAAGCTGCTAGCTCAAGGGGGGGGGGGGCAGGGTGAGATTTTCCAACACAAAGTTTAGGTCCCAAGCTGGGGTAGGTGCTCTTCTGGGTGCCCTCAAGTTGCTAGCCCCTCTTAAGAACTGTTTGATGAGATGAGTGAGAAAAGAGGCTGCTCAGTGTTGAAATGAGCAGAGGTAGCAGAGGCATGAATTATAATAGAGGAAAAGGATAGACCACTGTGTAGTAGGTCAGCTAGGTAATCCAGGATGAGAGGTAGGGAGGGTTGTGCCGTATCAGCTCTCTTAGCCTGGATCCAGGTGCAGAACCTTTTCCATTTGTCAGCATAAGACTTTCTAGTGCTAGGGCGTCTTGCCTCCCATATAACATCTAAAACCAGTTTACTGAGATTGGCAGCTTGTACAGTGGTCAGGGACTAAGCCAGGCTGCCAAATTGAGGGTCTGCAATTGGGGATGCATGAATTCTCCTTCCATCTAGGTCAGGAGTGTTGGAATCTGAGGGAGATGCCACAGTGGCAGAGGGGATAGGCTGCGCAGCAGTGGGTACCAGTGTTGGCGTGGTCAGTCTGGGGCAATCAGGATTGTCCTCAGTTTTTCCTCCCTTACTTTGAGCAGTACCTTGGTAATAAGAGGTAGTGGGGGAAATGCATAGATCGAAAGGCTGACCCACTGGAAGGATAGAGCATCCACTTTCCAGGCCCTGCAGTGAGGCTCCCTGGTGCAGAACTTGCTGAGCTGATGGTTGGAGTGGGACGCAAAGAGGTTGACCTTCAGGATGCCCCATTTCAGAGTTATAAGTGTGAAGGTTCTTTGGTCTAGCTGCCACTCGTGTGGGTCCAGAAGATTTCTGCTTAAGTCTGCCAGAGAGTTTAGAGAGCCTGGCAGGAATTGTGCTAACAGGTGTAGTTACATGGCTGAGGCTGTGTGCCAAAGGGTCATGGCAAGCCTGCAGAGAGGGTAGGAGTGAGTTCCTCCCTGCTTGTTGATATACCACATCACAGTGGTATTGTCTTGTTTTGATCAGTAAAGCCCCTGGGGAGAGAAGGGGTCTGAAAGCTGTCAATGCGTGCTGGACAGCTAACATCTATTTTTGGTTGATGTGCCGTTGTATTTGATGTGGGGTCCATTGGCCCGGTATGCACTTGATGTCCAGGTGGGCACCCCAGGCATAGTCTGATGCTTCTGTGGTGAGGGTCTGGGTGGCGCGGGGTGGTGAGACGGGTAGTCCCTTGTTGTGGTAGCATGCTGCTGCCCACCAAAATCTTTCCTTAGGCAAGGTATCATTGGTATAAGAGTTCCCAGGTCTTGAGAGTGTTGACACCAAAGGCTTTTTAGGTACAAATGAAGTTCCCTCAAATGGAGTCTGGCCTATGGAATGAGTAGAATGCAAGATGCCATGAACCCCAGAACTTGCAAGATTTTCCTTGCGGATAACTGGTGTCTGGTGGCTAATTGACAGAAATAGGCTGTCATGCAAGTTTGCTTTTCTGGTGTAAGGAATGCCATCTGGGATGCTGTTGTCCAGGCTTGCTCCCAGGAATATAATTTTTTGGGTGGGTACTAGTTTGGATTTCTTTTCATTGGTAGTGTACCCTAGGGAGGTCAGTAGGTTCTTTACAAAGGCCAGGTGCTTGAGCAGCTTTTTCTGACTGCCTGAGTTAGGCAGTCATCTAAGTATAGGTAAATTTGAATATTTCTTTGCCTGCAAAAAGCAATGGTGGGAGCCAGATATTTTGTGAAAACACTGGGAGCAGTAGATAAGCCAAAGGGAAGCACAGAGAACTGAAACTGCAGAGATCCTGCCCTGAAACTTAGATATTTTCTGCATGATTCCCTGAATGGGATGTGGAGGTAGGCCTCTTTTAGGTCTACAGTGGCTACCCAAGCATTCTTGGAGAGCATAGGCAGTAGTTGCTGGAGGGTGAGCATATTGAATTTTGGTATCACCGGGAAGGTGTTTAGAATGGATAGATCGAGGATGAGGTGCCAGGTGCCCTATTTTCTGGATACCAGGAAGAGCCTGGAGTAGAAACCTTGGCCTATCTCTTCTGCAGGAACGTGCTCTATTGCCCTCATTGAGAGTTGGGAAAGGGACTTGCTGTTTGGCCTCTGTCCACAGGTTTGGAGGAAGATCTGGAAACCCTTTTGGGGTTGGTAGAGTGTGGAAAGAAAATCTGTATTCCTGGGACACTATGTTAAGGACCCAGTGGTCATTGGTAATGGTGGTCCAGGTGCTTGCATGGAAGGAGAGTTTTCCTCCTAGGGGCAAAGTGCAGGTGGACAGAGGGAGGGGGTGGAAGTGGAGAGTCATTGGGAGTTCTTATCAAGAGGGGGTGGCTTTGCACTCCCTGGTTTAGAAGTGGAGGTACTCCATTGCTTTGATCTCTGCATTCCCCGTGGCTGTCTGGGGGGTCTGCTTCCCCAGGGTCTGGGCTGAACTGACCTGGAGGGGGAAGAAAAGGACCAGTGCTTGGAGGGGCAATGCCTACTGAACCTGGGTGGCTGGACCTACAGGAAATCCTTAACTGTCTGCATAGATGTAGTTTTTTCTTCCATCTTTTTTAAGACCTCCTCTGCCTTGGTGCCAAATAAGTTGTCTTTGTGCAAGGGTGCTTCCAATAATTTAGATCTGACATAGTCTGGAAAGGGCTGTTCCTTAAGCCAATCATGCGTTCTAAGGACAGAACCGGTGACTGCTGCCCTGCAAGATGCTTCTAGGGCATCAAACCCACAGTGAAAGGTGTGTTTAGTTACTTGACTTACAGAATGCATTAACTCTTGTAACTCTATTTTCTGCACAAGCAGGAAAAGATGATATTTTTTGTTTGAGGAGTTCCATGGTATGCTGTTGAAATTGCAGCATATGGAACTGACAATTTAGTATTCTAATAGCAAGAGTAGCAGAGGTGTATACTTTTTTATCCCATCTGTTTAATGCTCATGAATCCCTATCTGAGGGGGTGGGATTCTTAGCAGAAGTTGCTTTAATTCCTTTAGGCCCTTGGGAAATAAACTCAGGATCAGCAGTAGGATTTTTGAAAAGAAATATGGGCGAGTCAGGGACTCTGTAATACCTGTCAGGTTTCCTGGGAGCAGGAGGGAGGGTGCCAGGAGTCAAACTAGATTCCATGAAAACATCACCCACAACATCCAGGATAGGAGGAATGGTTAAGGGTCTGTCCTGTGGAAGATTTAAGAATTCCCAGAGTCTCTTTTTAGACTGAGGGTAGTCCTGATATTCTCATTGGAAATGCTCTCTTTAAGTATGAATAAGCAGAGAGGGGTTGCATGCCTTCATATTTAGATGCATCAGAGTCATCAGACTCCTGTTCAGATAAAACTACTGTGGATAAATCTCTTTTGCTTTTGGAAGGGGTAGCTTGGCTTCCCCTGATCAGCATTATAAGGTCTTCCGAAATTTTAAGCATTTGAGACTGAGGCATGGAAGCAGGTGCCTGAGATGGGGTCATCGTGTTTCTTGGGTGTGGTTCGTACCCTGGGCCCTAGAAACTCGGTAGTTTTCGAAAGCACAGTAGACGTGAAAGAAGTCGGTTTGTGTCGAGAATCAGTAGTGCAAAGTAATTCCTCGGACGCCGGTGCCTGCTCAGTGGCTCCGGACCCATCCAAGGTAGAGAAAGGATCCTTAGTTGATGGAGTTTTGAGGCATACCAGACTCTGAAAAGGTCTCGGTAGCGGCCTGCAAATCCACAGAAGTGGGCATCAGGGTCTGTGAAAGCGCCTCTCTGAGGACCGGAGAACTGACAACTAGCTTAATGGAAGCATCATCGGTAGGTCTGGACATGTGCGGTCTTGTCTCTGTCTTTATCCTTACGTTTTTTTTGGAAGATTTGTTGTCAGATAGCTTACCAAAGCCATATCAGAATTCGAGGACTGTAAGCGAAAATATCTAGCTACAATAAGGCACTGACGACGTATAGTTCTGGCACTGAACAAAGCACAAAAGTGACAGCAGGGGACATCGTGGTCTGGGCCTAAGCAAGTGATGCAGTAAGAATGAAAGTCTCGGTGTGGTATTTGCATTCCACAGGCAAAAGAATTGTTAACTTTTTCTGACATCGGTTACAGCAAGAAAAAAGGATCCCCAAGGGGAACTTAGCTTTAGAAGGCTTCAACTTCAATTCGGAAAATGAAAATTCAGGTAGTGGCCGACCGGCAGTCATGCGAACTGCTTCTGCTTCAGGCTTCTCGGCAAAAAAGACTGATGTAATGGCGTCGGCTGCCTTACTTTATACTACTGACGACCTGATGTCAGTCTTGAAGCGACAGCAACCAGCGCAGAAATACTAAGCCTCTAGTATTTGGGCCGACTGAGGGCTACCCTGGCAAGGATAACCCAAATGTGATGACTGCAACAGTGAAACATGAAGAACATCTTTATTTGGGGTTAATTAGAGTCTCTGTAATTGATGGCAAGTGTGTACCCAAGAAGACTGAATGAGGTAATTAAATCAAAAGGTACTTCAACAAAATATTAGTTTAAGGGTGTGCACACTTATGCAACCAACTTATTGTACGTTTTTTATTTTTTACATTTTTCCCCTTAACACATTTGTTTGTTTTTCCATTGAATTGTACAGGTTATAGGTTACATTAAAGGTGGGAAAAGTTTTGAAATTATTTATTGTGGTCTCATTTTTGTAGATCACAAAAACCTGACATTTTAATAGGGCTGTGTAAACTTTTTATATCCACTGTAGGTGTTCTGATTGAAATTTACTATTATTATTTCAAGCACCTGCAAAGATAGTAGCTATTTTTTCACTGACAGCTGCTTTTACTTGTAGATGAGAAGTCTGCAAGTGCAAGCAGTTAATCACAAGATGTCTGAATATTGCTGAGTGAAATGCATACATTTAAAGATACATCAGTGAAGCAGTTTAGTGAAAAATAAATGAAGTTTGAAAATGTGGAAAGTGATTAAGATATACAAGTAGTTGCTTCCCTAGCAGCCTTAGTACTTTACTGCATTTAATATAACAATGTACAACTTAGTTTACTTATTTAAAAGAAGATAGTGCACTTTTTCTGAAGGGTTACATGCTACTAATTACTGAAAGCATGCATGCTGCTTTTTTTACACCTTGGAGATAGAGATAAGAAAAGAACAGACAGCTATTAGTGTAAGTGGGCACATGTGATTTAGCATGAGTAGTTCATTTTATAACAGGTAGTGACTGTGGGTGCAGCTGTCAGTTTGGAGCAACTGCTCCTATTTGGAGGGGTAAACATTTTTTAAATATGCATAGTTTTGTGTGGTGTTTTAAGTTTAAAAGGAAAGGAATTCTGAAAATCTATTTAGTTTGAGCATTTTCAATGAAACAAAGTGTCTTTAAAGTTTGACACGGGTTCAAATGGAAATGAGAAAAAGCAAGTACATAAGGCATCAGCCTGCCAAACATGAAGTGTTTGGAATATAAACTGAAAACTAGAAATATATATGTAAAAAAAAACTCATGTATAATAGGTGGAAGTAGTAACTCTCTATCACAATAGCTACTTTCTCCATATTATCATGGGATGTCAATGGCCTTATAGGTACAGACAAAAACAAATATTGTTGAATTATATTAAGACATGCAGAGTGCAAATAGCAATGGTGCAGGAGACACTTTTTTGTAGTAATGAGCTTGTGAATTTGATTAAAAAAGATTTCAAGGTGGATACTCAGGAGAATATTAAAGACAAAGGAAAAGGGGAATAGTACTTCTGATTGCTAGAGGGGTACCAATACTGATAGAAGCGGAAAAAAGACAATAATGGCAGATTTATGGTAGTAAGAGAATACTAGCAGGGGAAAATTACTACAATGGAATGTATTTATTTATATTCCACCTACAATTGCTGTTATGGAGATTAAAGAAAATGTTGGGAGAAATAACCTTTCAGCAGCATGGATTATATATGGTTAGGGACCAGATCCTGATTTGCAACTAGTTGTATCAGGGGGAACAAGTAAGAAAAACATAAAACAGGGTAAATATCTGAAGAAATAAGTCACAAAATTTGATGCTGAAGATGTGATTTCAATAGTAAGAAAAACATAAAAAAGGCAAAATGTATATAGTATTCCCCAAGATACATATCCTTAGCTCAACTATATAAAAATTATGTTTCAGAGCAGAATTTGTATTTCATTGAAAGGTTTGATGCATATCCTACAACCACTTCATATTATGCACCAATAAAAAAAAAGATAAAAATGCAGAGTAATGAAGTAAAAATGAGACACTGACATATTCATAGTTATCTGCTAAAGAGAGATGAATTTAAGGAGTTGATAGCAGAAATATTATGGGAGTTATTAGAGAAGACAAATTTCTTTAGAAGCGATAATAAGAAAAAAATGAAAATTAGAGTTAAAAATCATAATACAATAAAACAGACATATGGGGTAAAAGGAAAAAGTGCAGTTGTGCACACTTAGCATAAACGTAGATTTTTGAGTGTATTCACTGTTGCAGTCCTGACTTGTGGGATTTCATGCTATATAAGCCTTTTGCTGGCCCAACTGCCAGAGTAAAAATCTTCCTCCCCTTAAACTGGTGGACGTCTTATCCAACATCAGCATCCTTGGGTATGTAGGAGCCAGCCGATGCCATGATATCATTTTTTTTCTTGCCCCCGTATCATAAGTTTTTTCTTGCCCCTAGAAGGTAGGGGCCCCCAGGATAAACAATAAATGCAAGGGTTTAAGAAAGAAACTAGGCCAGGTAGGAAGAACACCGAGCGTGTCCACTGGCTTAGGACAGAAGCAGACTACTATTGTACAAAGGGGAAAGGAGGGAGGAAAAGAAGACTGCAACAGTGAATACACTCTAACATCTACATTTAAGGTAAGTGTACACAACTGTAATATGTTCTTCATGTTTCACTGTTGCTGTCCTGACTTGTGGGATTACTCCGAAAGCAGAGAAGATGGTTAAAGGAAGATTATGGATTGGAGAGGAGACCCTGAGGGTATGGCAGTGGCAAATCCTGCTCTAGAACTGGAAAAGGCTTTGAAGTGGTATTGTTTGGTAAGGGTATGCACAAATAACTAGTTAGCAGCTTCCAAAATGTCTTTGGTGAGGACTTGCTTCAGGAAGGCAGCAGAGATAGCAGTTGCCCTAGTAGAGCGAGTCCTGACAGCTTCAGGTGGCTTTTTACCATGATGGCTGTAACAAAAGGAAATACATTGAGAGATCTGCTTGTAAATACATCTGTTTGGAAACTGGCTTCCATTCACAGCTAGTGGTAAAGGACAAAGAGTTGGTCTGATTTTTTGAAAGCTTTAGTTCTGTCAAGATAGTAGCAGAGCTGTCTATGCACATCCAAGGAATGAAGGATTTTCTCCCTCTGGTTCTGAGGATTGGGAAAGAATGTGGGCAGGTGTATGGCTTGATTCAAGGATATGTCAATCATCACCTTGGGCATAAATTAATAAATGTCCCACACAAACAACTTATCTCAGTCCTCAATAACCTATCCTTCTTTCAGTCAGTCACCAACTAGTTTCAGAGTTACCTGTCTGACCGCCAACAATCCGTTGTATGGCAGAATGACACATCTCCTCAACTACCCGTCTCCATAGGGGTTCCCCAAGGATCCATCCTTGGACCCCTACTCTTCACTGTTTACATCAATAATCTAGCCTCTGCCACCAAACATGGCACACTCATACAATACACAGATGACTCGACCATCATCTGCTCAGCTCAGTCCCTACCCAAACTGCAAAAAGTCACACAGGAAGCCTTTTCCTCTGTTGAAACTTGGTTATCCGATGCCCAATTAATACTCAACCCAAACAAAACTAAACTATTCATCTTCCAACCCACCAAACATACTCAAAACAACTCTCACTTTAACATCACAGCAAAAGACAACACCACCATATACCCAACTGAACACACTAAATTGCTAGGAGTGGAAATAGACAATAAACTAAAATTTGACATTCACATATCCATGAACATAAAAAAGTCCACAAAAAACTAGGAGCGTTATACAGAAATAAGCAACTTCTCACCAAAGCAGCAAAGATTTCAATAGCAAATTCCCACCTTATCTCCACCCTACTTTATGCCTCTCCAATATATACCAACCTAAGGCAATGTGATCTAAACAAGCTAGAGACCTGCTACAACAAAATCGCCAAATTCGCCACAGGGGCATCCTACCGTAGTCACCACTGTCTCTCACTTGCTGAACTGGGCTGGCTTGAACTCCTTCACCTCCTTCAGTGGTATCGACTCTCACTCACCCACAAACTAGTAAACCATCCACTAAATGTCCCATCCCTCCAGAATCTACTCCAACCCTATCGCACCACCAGACCACTAAGATTCAGCAACAAAAATCACTTGCAGATCACTAAAGCCAATAATTCTGCTGGTGAAGCACTATTCTCTTGCACCATAGCCAAATTATGGAACTCCCTTCCACCCACAATTACCTCCATACCATCATGCACCCACTTCAAAACTTTACTAAAAACGCACCTAAAAACATGCTGTCTATGCCCTTGCAACTCCCATTCTAATATCACCCACCCCATCCAACCACTACCTTTCTTTCCACTCCACTAACTACCTTGATTATAGCAAGCTCAGATGCTCATAAGCCTAGTACATATTATACAGCAGGAACTTCTTATTGTAACATTTGTTAATGTCTGTTATGTACTTAACAGATAAAGATTCTAGTTGTCTATTGATGTACTACGTTCTTCATCTGTAAATATGTTGTAATTGCTATGTTAAATTGTTAATCGCTATGTAATCCAATGTAACTACTGTCTGTTTATTTTAACTGTGGAGCTTTTCTCCCTGGGCCGCCACTGAAAATGGACCTACGTCCAGTCGGACACTCCTGGTCAACAAATGTAAATAAAATAAATAATAAAATAAAATAATTTATAGAAAACTTAATTATGCTAAGGTTAAACAAAGATGAAACTCAACAATTAACAGACAAGACAAGAAGACATAACTGTTATGAATACTCAGTCAACAGGGAATTTATCAGTAACAGACAGTATTCCTGTTTAAGTTTGGAGAGAAAAAAACTGACAACAAGCTGGAAGGCTTTACATAACAGTACTTTGAAGGGTGGTACCAACATCTTGGAAGAAAGCTGTGGTGGTTGTATTACCCAAAGAAGGTAAAGACAATTCAGACCCAGTTTAATAAAGATCCATTTTAATTTTAAATCTCAGTTACAAAAGTATTTACATCTACACCAGCTAAGAGAATGGCAAAAGCATTGCCAAAGTTTATACATATCAATAAATGTGGTTTTGTGGATGGGAGGCAAACATTAACAGAACAATTATGAGACAGAGATAAGCATAACTTAAAAAAATGCCACAATCTTTGTGGGGTACTGACGTAAAGAAAGCATTCAATATAGTCAGCTTGTATTTTATGAGTAGGAAAATGTCAGCTTGTATTTTATGAGTAGGAAAATAACATTCACATTCCCTGACAGAATAATATGCTTAATTAGATATGACATGAATCCTTGGAGGCAAGAATTAAGGTGGGAAGGTTCCTCTCCAACAAGCTGTGTTTGAACAGAGGAATTAGGCCGGAGTGCCCCCCCCCCTTTTTTTATTTTACTTGCTTTAAACTTAAAGCCATTGGCACACAAAATAAGGTACTCACAAAAAAAGAAGTGTTAGCTTTATTTGCAGGTGATATTGTTTTGTGCTTGATAAATCCAGAAAATTACATTTTGGTGCTATGGAACATTTTGACACAGTTTCAGCCCTTTTCAAAGTATAAAATTAATGAAGATAAAACAAAAGTTAAAGCAGTAAACTATGTACCCAAACATGAAATGGCTCAGCAATACATATATTTTGGGGGCATGACAAGATGGATTAAAATTATTCTGTTATGGCAGCTGAAGATATGTGGGAACAGATTAAACAAATAGTACAAAAACTGAGAAGCTGGAAGCTCATGATTACGGCTATGGAGAGGAACGTACAAGAAGTGAAAATGTTTTTAGCCCCTTAAGTTTTTACATACACATCTAGCATATTTTTATTAACCAAAGGAGAGGGGAAGAGGACCATGGTTAAGTGGGACAAATTGACTCTCCTATTAGAAGAAGGTGACTTAGGACTACCTGGTTTGAAGGGATTCTATGGAGCTAGGCAGTTAAAGCTTACATACATAACATAAGCAGAAAGTTGTAAATCAAAGTGGAGAGGAATGATGAGGAAACAAGGAGGGTATTGAAGAAATAAAACAGTAGAATTTTGGATGCAGATCCTTAAAGAGAACCACCACCATACAGAATATTAGATTTATGAAGCAGCAGAAAGTATTCTAAGAACTAAACCAACACGGGAATGGTGAAGGGAGATTTTACAAACAGAGATGATTGCAAGTAGAGATACAAAAATAGGCAGGAAGGGGCTGAAAGTTACTGGAAAAAAAATTAGCAAAGGATCTAAGACACTGGTAGCAAATAACTAGATATGGAAAGTAACAGAGGGGGATGGGGCCAAGCTGAAGTTTGAACTGTTAGAGACTACCTCCCCTATCAGGGATTAAAAACAAAGTATAGGCAAAGAGAAAGGGATGTAAGTGTCAAGTGAAAGACCACATCTGGTAGCGTTTTTAGTTGAGGCTAGACACACGCTGATGTTAAAAGGGAAAATTACTAGGGCATATATAATACTGCACTACAACTATAAAAATCAACCAGTGGAGGTTAGCAAAGATTGGTAAATGAGAATGGAAAGTTAATTTACAAAGGAATAATGCGGTAATATCTGTATGACTTGCAAGTATAAAAAAGTCCAAAAGAGTTAGGATTTTTGCTTGGGAGTGTATGCATATATATTTATATATCCCAAACGGACTTTACAAATTTTTTTTTTTTTCTTGGGGATAGCCAGGGAACAGTGGTTTGATCCTTTTTCTGTGTATGGGTGTCAGTTTATTTAGAATACCGAGGAAGGTAGTATTACACAGGAGGACTGTATCATCTAGGGTGATGTTTTTGACAGTACTCCAGTTTATACAGGTAATTAGGGTTACAAAAGTTTCTTAATTAAAGTTTAACTTTCATATTGCTTTAAACTGGTAATTCCTGGGTTAACGAGTTGTGTATATAAGGGCAAAGATTGGTAGATGATCAGGCACCGTTTGAGGTACTTTTAGTGAAGACAAAGTTTCATCAGGCTTGTTTGCTATTTTTATTTTGCTTTTTTCCTTTTTTTTTCCAAATGGGTTTAGTCAAAACTACCAATTCAGTGGAGGCCAGGGGAGAAAAGCTCCAAAATATTATGGAATGTACGTTTAAAATATTTGTAATATACATTAATTAAATATTCATTTACTAATTAGATTACATTCATACTGGAGAAAATTAGCAAAGGATCTACAGTACTGGTAGCAGGTAACTAGATATTGAACAATGAGCAAATAAACAGCTGTTTTAGTGGATGTGTCAATTGGATAATAGATCATGTGATTATTGCTTAGAAATTCAAAGCATTAGAGGTAAGGAACGGGTACGGTGAAAAATGTTAATACTGTTGTTAAGATGTGGGATATAAAGCAGGTTCATAGATATTGAAATATGGCTATTATAAGGTTATATTAGAAGTATAGAGTTAGGAGTGAGCAGTGTCACAAAAGTACGTATATCCAGGGAGCTGCCCATTCAGGTACTGGTGAAGACTAGTTGTGGAGCATATAATTTTGAATTAAGAGAAATGGTCTGACAATATGGCAAGCTGAAGACAGCAGTGGCATTTATCTTAGAGATGTACAGCAGCATACCCATTGATTTTATTGGTGAAGTTTTAGTTGCATTTTAAATGAGTTTGTATTCTGAATGGATTTCAGTGGTACTGGGATGTGGTTTCATAGTTTAGCTACACTATTTGAATACAGTGACTCACCTGTACTATTAGACAATTTGGTTATAGTGACTAGTGATTTTCTCTACACCATAAAACTTTATTGGAGGTGTATCGCTATATTAATTTGCTAAGGGCTGGGCAATTTTCTAGCTTGCAGAGAACTCTGTGTATTGTTACTTAGCTGAAAATTTTATTTTTTATCACTTTATATTATATATTTATATTTTTATTATTTTTTATCACTTTAAATTAGCTGGTCTTTTCGGACTTGTTGGCTGTTGGTGAAGCACCCACCAAGAGGAGAAAATGCTGAGAGAAGAAAGGAGCCACTTTTGAGATTTTAAGTATTTTGCTTCAGATTATTTGTTAAGTTTTTCGGCATTGCCGCCTACTTCTTGAGCATTTTCTGGCTTGTTAAACTTGATTTCTGTGTTGGCAACTGTATTCAGAACACAACCTAGAGCTGATTACTGAATTTCCTGCCTGCACTTATTTTTAAAATCGTTTTTTTCATAAAACTTGCATTTTATCTGTCTCTGGCCTAGCGCTCAAGTGTGGGGTCATTTACTGCACTGTTCTAACTTGTTGATACTTGTGAACCTCTGCTTTCCTTAAAAAAAAACAAGAAAACAAAAAAATCTTGCTTTTTTTCTCACTTTTCTGAGATTTAAAAAAGTTCAGTTACAGATTTGCTGTTCTGAACTGTTTGTAAGTTTCTTGGAGGCCATTGTTTGCTTGGGCTAAAGGGAAGTCTCTGTGTTCATCAGTGGCAGTGATAAACATTGAGCAGCCTGCCTGCCCCCTGTGGGAGTGGTTACTGCCTTGAAACTGTAGTTTTATTGGCCATTTGGGGTCAATTCCAAACTCCTTGATCTCCCTCTCTTAAAACCCTCTTTTGCGCGGTTTTGCAAGTTTTTGCGCATAGCGCAACATCGGGCAGCGCCACCTAATTGGGTTTAAACTATTCCTGGCTCCACAAAGTCTGCTCTTCACTTTTTTCCTTAGCACTGCTCTATCTCTCAAGTTAAACACCATATTCTCATTCTAAGGCCCCTCACTGGTCCAAATAAGTAATCTTACAAGTTAGCACTAATAAACCATAAGCACTACTTACTCTTATACTCTCTATGATTACCTTGTCCCCTATTGGTCCGTTTTAATTCAGTTCCCTATATTACTCTAGCATGTCCAAAGGTCAGTCAATGGTTTCCTCTCCAGTCCAGCTGGTGAATCTGGGAATTTTGAGGCAATGTTACAACTGTCTCATGTACACGGACAACCCTCTCCTCCTGCAAACAGGTTCAAATACATGTGAGAGATGCAACCATATAGCCAAACTGGAGGCTGAGCTCTCTCATCTCAAAACTGGTGTAACCAGTCAGGAAGAGAAGGTAACCTAACACAACACAATTCCAGTATCACAAAGTCCCACCACAACAGCGAACCAAACACATAAAAACACAAAAACATACTCGGAGGCTCTAAATAAAAATCTACCTAAGCAACAGAGACCTCCAAAGCAGACATCCAAGCAAATGCTACCCCAAAACAAAACACGTATAACAACACATAGCACACAAAGTCAGTGTGCCAAGCAGTCACAGCCCTTAAGGCTGAATAACACACCTGATACTCTTGTAATAGGTGACTCTATTGTCAGACACACTGACGTCCCACTCACCAGGCTGAATAAAGAGAAGGTCACAGTGAGCTGCCTGTTGGGCGCTAGGATCCGCCACATAACGCAAGAACTCAGGTCACTCCAAAGCAAATACAAATATGACTCAGTCATTGTACATGCTGGCGTGAATGACCTGAGACGTACCTCCCTCGACTACATGAAAAGAGACATAGAGGAGCTCTCTGATCATGTAGCCCAGGCTGGTATGACCCTGACCTTGAGCAGCATCTTACCCTCACCTAGAATGATGCCACAGTATAAAGACAAAATGATCGATTTTAACAATTGGCTAAAATTTTGGTGTCATTCAAAGGGGATCCAGTGTTTGTCAGCCTGGGATGACATGCTCGACAAGCCACGTTGCTTCGCTAGAGACGGCTTGCACCTGTCATCCCTGGGCTTTCGGATATTGGCAAAGGCTCTTGCCACCCCCATAGTGCCTTTTTTAGGCAAGGCTCAAAAGTCAAACCCACCTCCATAGACAGCACAAGGAACAAGAAACTAAGGGTAATGCTGCTAAATGCCAGAAGTCTTAACCTCAAGATACATGCACTCGAAGCTCTCCTCAGTATGGAGAAAGTACAGTTTTGTACCTACCATAAATGTAGATGTTCGAGTGCTGATACAGCTGCAGTCATAACAGATGAGTTCTCCTGCCGTCAGGCGGGTCCTCGGTCGGCCGAATTCCAAAGTCTAGGTCCGGTGTCGGTTGTCGTCACTTCTTCCCTGACGTCAGTGCGACAGGGGTATAAAAGAACCAGCCAACGCCATTTTCTTCAGTTTTTCTTGCCCCAGATGTCAGGTGCCCCCAGAAGGAAGGCAATACATAAATTTATGTAATAATGCAGTGCAATATAATCAAAAAACAGTAGTTGCAAGCAAATACACCATAAATGAATACCCCAATCAAGTTGTATGAGGAGGTGTTAGCCAATAGGCCTGTCCCAAGAGGGGAAGGAGGGAGGGAAACCTGGACTGCAGCTGTATTAGCACTCGAACATCTACATTTATGGTAGGTACAAAACTGTACTATGTTCATCGTGCATACAGCTGCAGTTATAACAGATGGGTAGAATCCCAAAGCTAAAAAAGGGGTGGTAGGCACCAGGAGGAACTAGGAGGAGCCAGGATGCCCTGCAAGACTGCAGTGGCAAAGCCTGCTCTAGTTTTGGAGTATAATGGTAGGTGGTAGTGCTTGGAGAAGGTATGCACAGAACTCCAAGTGGCTGCTTCCAAAATATCTTTGGTAGGAACTCCTCTGAGGAAAGCTGCAGAGGTAGCTGTGGCCCTTGTAGAGTGAGATCTGATGCCTGCAGGCACAGTTTTACCATGAAAAGAGTAACAAAAGCGTATGCAGTGGGCTATCCATTTTGAGATTGTCTGTTTGGAAATTGGCTTCCCTTGAGCTCCTATAGCATAGGACACAAAGAGTTGTTCTGATTTTCTGAAAGGCTTTGTTCTGTCCAAATAATAATGCAGCTGTCTGTGGATGTCCAAGGAATGTAGTAGTCTCTCCCCTTTGTTTTGAGGATTAGGGTAAAAGGTAGGTAATTGAATAGCCTGATTCAAAGCTATCCTGGATACCACCTTTGGCATAAAGGACAGATTGGTTCGTAAGGAAACTCTGTCCTGATGGAAAATGATGAAAGGCTGCACAGACATGAGGGCTTGTAGTTCCGATACCCTTCGAGCTGAGGTGATAGCCAGAAGGAAGGCTGTTTTCCAGGACAAATATTGCAAATCTGTTGAGGCAGCTGGCTCAAAAGGAGGTAAGGTCAGCTTTTCTAAAATGAAAATGAGGTCCCAAGCAGGTATTGGTTGTTTCCTTGGAGGTTTTATATTCTCAGCCCCTCTGAGGAACTGTCTTAAGAGGGGATGAGAGAATAAAGGAGGATCAGTGTTGTATTCTGCAGAAATGGCTGAGGCATGGATTTTGATGGAGGAGAATGAAAGTCCACTGCTTAGCAGCTCAGCTAGATACTGTAATATTTGAGGTAAATTCAGTATTCCAGGATTCTGCCCCTTTTTCTCATTCCAGGCACAAAATCGCTTCCATTTTGCGGAGTAAGCTTTTCTAGTAGAAGGCCTTCTAGTCTCCAAAATGACATCCTGCACCTCCTTGGAGAGTAGGGTCTGTTATGAAGTTAAGGAATCTTCCATGCGGCCAGATTGAGTGTTTTCAGCTGACTGTGAAGAGTTCTGAAGCTGTGCTGAGTCAGAAGAGGAGGCATTAGAGGTAGGGTCCATGGTGGGGAATACGTCAGGCTCCTCAGGAGTGGGTACCAGTGCTGTCTTGGCCAGTCTGGAGCAATGAGAATCATCTTTGGTCTGTCTGCTTTGGTTTTTAATAGAACTTTGGGCAGCAGAGGAAGAGGTGGAAAGGCATAAACTGTCATTGTTGTCCAACTGAAAGAGAGCGTCCACTCTCCAGGCCTGTGGATGAAAAGTCCTTGAGCAGAATTTTGCCAATTGGTGATTTTTGTGGGAGGCAGAGATCTATGTCTGGCCTTCCCCATGCTTGAATTATTTCTGTGAAAACTTGAGGGTGCAACTTCCATTCGTGTGGGTCTGTCATATTTCTGCTTAGGTTGTCTGCCAGCGTGTTTTCCTTGCCTGGCAAGTACTGTGCTTGAAGTTCGATTTGTAATTCCAGAGCCATGTTCCAAAGTGACATGGCCAGCCTGCATAGGGGGTATGAATGGGTTCCTCCCTGTTTGTTTATGTACCACATTACTGTGGTGTTGTCTGTCCTTATCAACAGTTAGCCTGGATGCAGAAGGTCTTTGAAAGCCATAATAGCATTTATTACTGCTAGCATTTCCTTTTGATTGATGTGTAGGTGCTTTTCTTTTCGGGACCATTTGCCCTGAATGCACCGATCTGTCATGTGCGCCCCCAGGCGTAGTCCGAGGCGTCTGTTGTGATGACTTGATTTGCTTGAGGCTTGCAGAATGGGAGACCTGTGTTTCTTTGGCATGCTTGAGCCCACCACAGAAATTCCTTTTGAAGACATGGAATCAGTGGTATTATTGTTTCCAAACTGTGGCTGTGTTGAGACCATAGGTTTTTCAGGTACCATTGAAGTTTCCTCATATGCAGCTTTGCACATGGGATTAGTAGGATGCAAGATGCCATGAATCCCAGAGCCTGCAGGATTTTCCTTGCAGTCAGCCTGGTGAAATTTGCTAGTGTTCTGAAGTATTGAGTTAGTTGCCCCTGTTTCTCTGGCGTGAGGTAAGCCATCTGGGTGTTTGTGTCCAAGTTGGCACCCAGGAAAATTATTTTTTTGTGAGGGTATTAGCCTTGATTTCTTTTTGTTGACTGTGTACCCAGAGAATTCAACAACATTATTACAAAAGCCAGATGTTTCAGAAGTATGTGCTTGCTGTCCGCTTGGATCAGGCAGTCGTCCAAATATGGGTATATTTGTATCCCTTGAAGTCTGCAGTAGGCAATTACTGATGCCAGGCATTTCGTGAATACTCTGGGAGCAGTAGATAAGCCAAAGGGCAATGCAGAGAATTGATAATGGGTTGAACCTGCAAGAAATCTGAGGTATCTTCTGCAATTTTGTCTGATTGGGACATGCAGGTATGCCTCCTTGAGGTCCAATGTTACCAGCCAAAACTCCTTGCCCAGCATTGGAAGAAGCTGCTGTAATGTGAGCATCTTGAATTTTGGCATGAGTAAAAATGTGTTTAGGATGGATAGGTCCAAAAATAGGTCTCCAATCTTTTCCCTTCCTTGGTACCAGGAATAGTCTGGAATAAAAACCTTGACCTTGTTCTTGAGTAGGTACCCCTTGAATAGCTTTCATGTCCATGAGATCTGAAATTTGTCTTTGTGCCTCTGCCCTTTGATTGTATGGCAGGTTTGGCATGCCTCTCTTTTGTGGAAGGGTGAGAAAATGGAATCTGTAGCCTCTGTTTATAATGTCCAGGATCCATTTGTCTTTTGTGACAATATGCCAATTTTTCGAAAATAATGCCAGTTTTCCGCCTAAGGGTGCTGCCATTTGAGCCTTGCTTGGCATGCAAAGGGGAAAGTCATTGGGTTTGCTTTCTGAATGGCTGTGAACTATCCTCACCACCTCTTTGTGTAGGAGCTTGCCACTGTCTGCCCCTAAACGATCCTTGAGCTTGCCCCCTGCCCCTCGGGCGCCTGTATCTACCTCTTTGGGGTCTGTCCGTGGCTGGAAAGGACCAATTTTTGGAAGGCCAATTTCTACTGAAACGTGGAGGTTGTACCTGTACAAAATCTCTCACTGTTTGCATTGATTTAGCCTTTTCCTCCATTTTCTTTAATACTTCCTCAGCTTTAACACCAAATAATACATCTTTTTGTAGAGGGGCATCTAGTAATTTAGCTTTGACATGATCTGGTAAGGTTTGCTCCTTGAGCCAGGCATGTCTACGTATGACTGATCCTGTAACAGCAGCTCTACATGAGGCCTCTAGAGAATCAAAACCACATTGCAAGGTATGTTTACCCACTTGTTCTGCACTATGCATCAAATCCTGCAACTCCTTCAAGTCTGGTTGTTCAGGTTGTGACATTTTGCTTCTCAACTGTGATAACAGAAACTGTTGGTACTTTAACATATGGAACTGGCAGTTTAATGCCCTCATGGTTAAGGTGGCCGAGGTGTATACCTTTTTTCCCCGCCTTTCTAAAGCTCTGGAATCTCTCTCTGAAGGTAATGGATTTTTAGCAGTGGAGGCCTTAATTCCCTTGGGGCCCTGTGAGATAGTTTCTGGGTCAGCCGCATGGCTTTTGTATAAGAATTGGTGTGAGTCAGGAACCCGGTAGTACCTGTCAGGATGACTGGGGCTGGAGGTAAAGAGTCTCGGTTAAGGCAGGCCTCCGAATACACATCATCTAGTATGTCTAAGACAGGAGGTATAGCCAGAGGCCTGTGCTGAGGGAGCAAGAGAAAATCCCTAAGCCTTTTCTTGGAGTCTGAGTACTCTTGGCCTTCCCAGTGGAAGTGTTCCCTCAATGTATGCAAGGTTTCCCCAAAAGAGAAATCCTCCGGGGGGGAGACAGTGGGAATGGACTCCTCTGCATCAGAATCTTCAAAAGGGGAGTAAGAATGTTCCTGTTCATCAGAGTGCCCTGAAATAATGGAGGCCTGGTCCGAGGAGGGGGATTCTTCCTCCACTCTGGGCCTTTTGTCCGGAGGGGATTGAGAACCCCTGATAAGAGTAATTAAATCCTCAGCCATTTTAAGCATCTGTTTTTTAGGCATGGGGCCTGGAGAAGGGCCCTGTGTAGCTTGTCTCTTAGAATGCATGGCTGCTTTAGACTTAGTGAAAGCCTTGATGGAAAAAGAAGAGGAAGGCCTGAAGAGGGGAAAACATACTAGACCTGATCATTACCAACATGGGGACTCTATGCTCCATACCAGAAGTATATCCAGAAGTATATCCCTCATTGGTAAGATCAGACCATAAATTAATTTCACTGGATATCCACATCCCGACCCCACCCCCAGCCCAGTAAACCACAGTGAAAAACTTCTCAAAAGCGAACTTTACTCTTCTAAAAACCGAAGTGGAATCCTTGAAGGCCCCAGGGCCAGTGGAAACTACGGCCCAAACTGCAGAATCCTATATAAACGCATTCTATGGACATCTCCAGGAATGCATGGATCATGCTATCCCAAACAAAATCAAGACCCAATCATCCAAAGGCAGGCGTCCAGTCTGGTGGACCCCAGCCATAAATAAACTGTACAACAGAAGGAGGAAGCTACTACATGATAGAGCAAAATCCCTAAAAGGGAAGGCATCTCTGATCAGTACTAGCAAAAAATTACGATCCCTCATAAAATCCTGCAAGGCCAGCTTCGAGAGAAAAATTGCACAGGACACTAAAGACAATCATAAGGCTTTTTTCAGTTATGTTAGGAACCTGGGATGCAACTCCCAGACTTGTTCTGAGTTGAGTCTAAACGACAAAAAATACACTGAACCCACAGACATCGCCAATATCCTGGTGGACAGGTTCAGTGCAAACTTCTCCACCCCCTCCCCCCCAAAAGAGCAAGTATCTATCCCGGAAGAGTGCAGCCTCCCAAACATCTCTGATGCTCAGGTGAAGGCCGCCCTCTCCAAAGCAAAAAACACTGCTTCCATGGGACCAGATGGCGTCCCGGGTTGCATCCTACATGAACTCCAAGAAGAACTAATCCCTCAAGTAAAACTGCTGTACAATCTCAGCCTCACTACAGGATATGTGCCCAAAGAATGGCGTACAGCAACAGTGGTCCCACTCCACAACGGTGGCGCCTCTGCAGACCCTGGAAACTATCGCCCCATAAGCCTGACTAGCCTAGTCTGCAAGGCTATGGAGAGGATCATCATGGAACTCATAAACAAAGACATTGGGGACCTACAGACACTAGATCCTACCCAATTTGGCTTCGTCAAGGGCAGATCCTACCTTTTGAACCTGGTCGACTTCTTCGAAACAGTCACCAAGGCCATAGATGAAGGGAAGGTAATCCACACAGCCTATCTGGATCTCGCAAAGGCATTTGACACAATACCCCACTCGGGCATCATAGATAAGCTATCCAGCCTAAATATAAACTCCTGCGTCACAAAATGGGTCGCAAACTGGCTCAAAGACAGAACCCACAGAGTCAGAGTTGCTGGAGCCATGTCAGACTCGAAACCGGTCACAAGTGGCGTCCCACAAGTTTCTGTCCTGGGACCTCTCTTGTTCGGTATTTACTTTTCTGAGGTACAGGCCAACGTGGGAGGAACCAAGTTCGCAGATGACTGCAAACTGGGCGCCATAATAGACTCTCCAGCTGACACAAACATCCTTCAAAAAGGTCTCGCAGAGATGGATAACTGGTGCCAGAGCCATGGTCTAAAGCTAAATGCCATAAAGTGTATAGTCATATCCTTTGGCAAAAACAATGTGCCCACAAATTACCACATAGGTGGTAACCCATTAAGTACAGAGAAAGTAATTAGGGATCTGGGGACCCAAGTTGATAGCAATCTCTCCTTTGACAACCACGTTGCCAAAGTGGTTAGAAAGACCTTCTACATAGCCCACCTCATCATGAAAGGATTCACATCTAGATCAAGAGAGGTAATCGTGCCCCTTTATTCATCCCTCATCAGGCCCATCATAGAATACAATGCCCCCTTTGGGATGTACCTTACCCGACACCTGCAGCAATTAGAAAGACCCCAAAAGTACCTCACCAGGAGGATCAAGGGACTAAAACAGATGCCATATGCTGCTCGGTTAAAAAAACTCCAGCTCTACTCAGTTGCATACCACCTACTTCGAGGCGATCTATGCCTGACATATAAAGCTATGTCCAACCCAGAATTAATGGACATGCTCAACCTCAGTAAATCTAAATCCCTTAGAGCCACGCGCTCGAGGGACTTTAACCTCAGCACAGAAATAAATAGAACATGCTGGAGGGACAGATTCATAACCCAGAGGCTCCCGAATAGAATTCCAATTCATGTTAGGCAGAGCACCTCACTGACTCTCTTCAAGAAGAATCTTGATGAGTGGATGGGGGATCGTAGGTTTGTCCCGGGATTACTTCCGTGTCACTATTAGACAGAGGCACAGTAAACTAAACTTTAAAAAGGGCACAGTATACTCAAATCAAGGGGTGGCGTAAGCCAAACACAATTGGACTAGGCTTATAAATGCCCCAGGGCAGATAGCCTAGTATGAACCTATGAACCTATAAAAAAGGCTAGGTGATGTGGTAGTTCTAACCAGTGCAATTATATGAGGGATAGGCAATGTTTTTTCTATTGGTATAGTTTACTGCAAATTTGGTTATTTTATTATAATATTGCTCAAGTTTAGCCAGTTGTGAGACTTGAAGGTTCATGAAGATAATGGCAGTGAGAGATGGCACTAGGAAGTTTTCTGCTTATGTCAGTATGGTAGGTTTTTACTTCATATAATGTACATAGTTTTTTTTTTTTTGCCAAGGGAGATGCACAGTGTTTTAATTTCAGTTAGTTATCTACGATGACACTCAGTAATTTTGTGCGGTTTACTTGATCTATTACAGTCTTGTTGGCAGACAACAGTGAATACTGTTGTTCTGAAAAAAATATGTTTTGGGGTAAAGAACAGTAACTTAGCTTTTTTTAGATTTAGTAGTAGTTATGAATTATTAAGCCATGTTTCATAGGTTCATAGGTAGGTACTAGGCTATCGGCCCAAGGGCCTAAGTAAGCCAAGCCAACAAAGTTACCTTGCTTACGCCAACCCAAAAAAGTTAATTTCTTGTGCCCCTGTCGAGCAGAGACACAGAAGTGAACCCCGGGGTGTATTTCCTATTTCCCATCCACTCATCAAGATTTTTCTTGAAGAGTGTTAATGATGAACTTTGCTTGACATAGATGGGTAGCTTGTTCCAGAGTATGGGAAGTCTCTGGGACAGGAATCTATCCCTACAGCAAGTTCTGTTTATTGTGGTGACAAGGTTTAGGTCCCTATAGCGTGTAGCTCAGAGGGATTGGGATTTCTTTAGGTGTATCATGTCCAATAGCTCTGGGTCTGACATAGCTTTATATGTTAGGCAGAGATCACCTCGGAGTAGGCAATATGCTACAGAGTAAAGCTGGAGTTTTTTGAGACGATTAGTGCAGGGCATCTGTTTAAGGCCAGTAATCCTCTTTGTGAGGTACTTTTGTGGCCTTTCCAGCTGCTGCAGATGTCTTGTGAGGTACATTCCAAAAGGGGCGTTGTACTCTATAATGGGTCTAATGAGTGTCGAGTAGAGGAGAACAATGACCTCTTTTTTCCTGGATGAGAACCCTTTTGTGATGAGGTATGCCATCTAGAAGGATTTCCTGACTACTGTGGCAATGTGTTTATCAAAGGAGAGACTACTTTCCATCTGGGTCCCAAGGTCTCATCACACATTCAGAGTTAAGAAGACTGCCACCTATGTGGTAGTTCATGGGTACAGAGTTTTTACCAAAGGGGATAACAATGTACTTTTTGGCACTGAGCTTGAGGCCATCGCTCTGACACCAGGCATCTGTCTCAGTGAGGCCCTTCTGTAGGATGTCCACATAATTTGGGGACTTGACTATAGCTCCTAGTTTGCTGTCATCTGCGAACTTTGTTAGCTAGAGGCCTTCTGTGTTAGCCTGTACTTCAGAAAAGTAGATACAAAACAGGAGAGGTCCCAGGACTGATCCCTGTGGTACTCCAATTGTCACTGGTTTGAAGTCATATTTGGAGTCTGCAACTTTTACAGTGTGGGTTCTGTCAGTGAGCCAGTTGGCAACCCATCTTGTGACATAGGGATTTATACTTAGTTTAGTGAGTTTAGCTATAATTTCAGAATGGTGGACGGTGTCAAAAGCCTTGGCGAGGTCAGATAGGCTGTGTGAACCACCTTACCCTCATCTACGGCTTTGGTGACCGCCTCAAAGAAGTCGACCAGGTTCAGGAGGCATGATCTGCCTTTCACAAACCCGAACTGGGTGGGGTCCAGAGTTTGGAGGTTACCAATGTCTTTGCTTATGAATTCCATGATGATACGCTCCATGGCCTTGCAGACCAGGCTCGTTAGGCTAATAAGGCGATAGTTCCCAGGATCAGTGTTGGCACCCCCTTTGGGGAGTGGGATAACTGTTGCTGTGTGCCAGTCAGTGGGCACAAAGCCTGACGTGAGGCTATGACTGAACACGGTGCTTAGGTGGGGAGCCAGTTTGTTCTGAAGTTTATGTAAAACGCAGCCTGGGATGTTCTCCGGTCCCATGGATACTGTGTTTTTGGCTTTAGAGAGGGCTGCTTTTACCTGTGAAGATGTGATTACAGGGACTCTGCATTCTTCCTGTATAGATATGGGCCCTTCAAGGGGTGAGAGGGGGGTAATGTTAGCGCTGAACCTATCTGTCAGGATGTTGGCAATATCAGTTGGTTCTGTAATTTTTGTGCCATTGTGTTGTAACTCAGAGCAGATCTGGGTGTTGCCATTGAGATTCTTGACATAGCTATAGAATGCTTTGTGGCCGTCCTTAGAATCAGTGGCAATCTTGTTTTCATAGCTAGCTTTGGAGGATCTTATAAGGGATCTCAGTTTCTTGCTGAGGCTGACCAGGGAGCTCCTCCACCCATGGGATTTTACTCTCTTTTGCAACAATTTCTTCCTTCTGTTGTAGAGTTTGTTTACGGCAGGGGACCACCAGATTGGCTTCCTTTTTTGGAGGATAGCATCTTGGTTCTGTTTAGGATAGCACGATCCATGCACTCATTTAAGTGCTTATAGAGTGCACTTGTGTAGGATTCAGCAGTTGTAACTGTATTGTCCATCTGCATGGGTGTCATGAAGTTTGCCAATTCTGTCTTAAGAAGCAGGAAGTTGGCTTTGGAGAAATTTTTTACCGTGGTTTCCTTAATGGGGGGGTGGGAGCAGGATGTGGATAGGGTGATTAGCTTATGGTCGGATCTGACCAACGAAGAGTTGACCAGTTGTGGAACACCGGTCACTCATGTTGGTAATGACTAGGTCTAGGATATTGTTGCCCCTGGTGGGGGTGTGGATAAGTTGATCCAGGGCATTGGAATTTGTGATTCCAGAAAGCGCTGAGCGAAAGAGTTGGTACATGAGTAGTTTTCCCAGTTAATGGTGGGGTAGTTGAAATTGCCCAATATTAGGTTGTTTGGTTGAACCCTAATATTTTCCAGTATATCAAGAAAAGAGGAGTGGGAATCGTGGGGCATGGTGGGGGTTCTGTAGCAGGCTACAATTTGGATTGCAGTTTTGTACAGAGTTAGTTGCACTTGGATAACCACGGATGCATTATGCTTACCAACTAGCCTGGAGGTGTGGATATCCTTAATGAATATGGACACCCCTCCACCTTTGGTGTTCCGGTCCAGGTTAAATGGCCGAAAAGTCTGGTATGAGTTATAGCCTGGTAATGCAGGGGTGCTCTCTGGAGCCTTGAACCAGGTCTCAGTCACTGCACAGACATCGATGTTCTCCATTTTAAGGAGTGCCTCGAGTGAGTGCATTTTGAGATTTAGACTTCTAGCACAGAGTAGCATTACCCTCAGTTTTTGCTTACCTGTTCCTGTTATGGTGGTGAATTTGTTATTTGAACTTTGCCTAAAAAAGGCACTATAGGAGCAGCAAGAGCCTTAGCCAGTATCCGGAATCCCAGGGGTGACAGGTGCAGGCCATCTCTGACAAAGCATCGTGGTCTGTCGACCATGTCATCCCAGTCAGACAGATACTGGATCCCCTTAGAATGACACCAGAAGCTTAGCCAATTGTTGAAGTCATCATTTTGTCCTTGTACTGCTGTATCATTCTGGGCGATGGCAGGATGCTACTCAGGGCTAGGGTCATACCTGCCTGGGCTACATGACTGGAGAGTTCTTCCACGTCTCTTTTCATGTAGTCCAGGGAGGTACGTCTCAGGTCGTTCACACCAACATGGACAATCACAGAGTCATATCTGTACTTGTTGTGGAATGACCTGAGTGTGTGGGTTATGTGGCAGATGCTGGCACCAGACAGGCAGCTGACAGTGACCTTCTCCTTGTTTAGCCTGGTGAGTGGGACATTAGTGTGCCTGACTAGAGAGAGTCACCAATGACTAGTGTGTTGGGTACGTTGTTTTGCCTTATGGACTGTGGTTGAGTGGCACACTGAGTCTGTGGGCTATGTGTCACTTGGGTTGTATTGGTGGTGAGAGGTTCCTTGTGCTTCTGCTTTGGAGGTCTCTGTTGATTTAGCAGATTATTATTGAGGGCCTCTGCAAATGTTTTTGTGATTCTATGTGTGGATTTTGGTAGTGTAGGTTTAGTGGGAATATGTGATGAGTGTGGTGTGGTGCAAGTGTTTACCTTCTCCTCTTGACTATCAAGTTCAGTCTTGGTTGGAGAGAGTTTACTTCCAGTTTGGCTAGATAAGTGCATCTCTCACAAGTTGTAGTATTGGGTGGTAGGAGGAGAGGGTTGTCTGTGTACATGAGTCAATTGCTACATTGCTCCAAGATGCCCAGATTCATCAGATAGACAGGAGAGAACACTGGCAGCTGACCCTTGGACATGCCTGAATAAAAAAAATATTTTCCTCTAGACAAGTGAGGAAAGTGAGTACAAGAGCTGTTTTTCTCTAAGCAAGTGAGGAAAGTAAGTACCAAAACTGTTTTTTTATCTAGGTAATGAGGAAGGGAGAGTGCTGTAGTAATTTGTAGTTTATTTAGTGCTTACAACAAGTTCTGAAAAAGTGCTAAGCATGGATAAGCAAATACAAATGCTAAAACTAAGAATCTGGATCTTGTTGTAGATAGGCTACCTAGTGCTTACCACTCCCACTGATAAGCTAGAAGGCTTCCCTCCAACACAGAAAGGCTTGGAGGCACAGAAGCTGACAAACAGTCTTGGATACAGCAAATCTGTATCTGGACTAAACTAGTTACAGGAAAGGTGGGAAACAAGCGCAAACGCAGGCTTTTAAACCAGAAAGTTAAAAGAGATGGAAAAACTGCCCAAACAGCCAATAAACTACAATTTCTGGGCCAGAAACCACTCTTGTGGTAGATAGGCTACCTTGTGCTTACCACTCCCACTAATAAGCTAGAAGGCTTGGGGCACAGAAGCTTACAAACAGTCCTGGATACAGCAAATCTGTATCTGGATTAGACTACTTACAGGAAAGGGAGAAAACAAGCTTGGAATTTATATATATATATATATATATATATATATATATATATATATATATATAAATATTTAGTTAAGTGGGTTGGCTTTCTCAAAAAGTTCTCTCTGCATTAGAAAGAATGAGCTAATGACAGTAGCAAAAATATTTTAACTGCAGTACAAGCTAGCACACGAGTGTGTAGCAATATTAAGGCAAATACAGTTTAAATAAATGCAGATAAGTTAAAAATGACAAAATCAAGTTTATGAAAAATCAAATAAGAGCACTTTTACACTTAAAAGTACACAGAGCAGCAAATTAAGGTAGAAGATAGTTATGTAAGAGCAGCTCAAGAAACTATAAGTAATTTTTTTTTTTGTGGAGAGGGAGGGAACAGAGCAGATTAAAATGCTATAGGGGATGTCCTTCCCAAGTGCTCTCTCTGTACACAGCAAAGGAGATGGGACTGGTAGGAGTGTTTGAAATCAAAATATGATCTCACTGTACTCACTTGAGTGAGTAAATGAGATGGGTCAAGTAAGAGTGTTCAAAAACAGATTTACAGCAGGGGCGGGTAATTCCAAAGCCACCAAGATTATTACCAAAACAAGAACAGGGAGGGGGAGGTGGGAGACTAACTGCAGCTAGAGACAGGGAGTACAGCATTCAAGTGAAACAATTATCTACAAATTTCTAATCTTAAATAAGTGCAGAGAAAAGTATACTTAAATCAGCTTTTGTCAGTTAATTTATGCAGGTGAATCTCAGCAGCCAACCACTCGGAAGATGAGCAGAATGATTAAAAAATGTGACCAGCACAGATTATAATGCAAGCAGAAACCCCCAAGCTAAGTTAAAACAGAATTTCAAAAGCAGTCTAACAAATTTCAATGTATCCAGATGGCTATAATTTTTCACACTTCAGGCAACTAACTGCAGCTAGAGACAGGGAGTACAGTATTCAAGTGAAACAATTATCTACAAATTTCTAATATTAAATAAGTGCAGAGAAAAGTATACTTAAATCAGCTTTTGTCAGTTAATTTATGCAGGTGAATCTCAGCAGCCAACCACTCGGAAGATGAGCAGAATGATTAAAAAATGTGACCAGCACAAATTATAATGCAAGCAGAAACCCCCAGGCTAAATTAACACAGAATTTCAAAAGCAGCCTAACAAATTTCAATATATCCAGATGGCTACACTTTTTCACACTTCAGGCAACTAACTGCAGCTGGAGACAGGGAGTACAGTATTTAAGTGAAACAATTATCTACAAATTTCTAATCTTAATTAAGTGCAGAGAAAAGTATACTTAATCAGCTTTTGTCATTTGATTTATGCAGGTGAATCTCAGCAGCCAACCACTCTGAAGATGAGCAGAATCAGTTGATAAGGATTATTGCATTAGATCTTGGAGTTCAGAAAGATTTAGCAGAGAATATTAAGGCTGAGTTGACATTGTATTGAACTGCAGAAGCATTTTCTGTAGCAGCATAGTGGTCACTGATGAAAATGTTGAAAACTATGGGGCCTAGTACAGCTCCCTGTGGGACACCAATGGTTACAGACAAGAAGGTGGAGAAATCATTTTTTCCATTTCACTGCTTGTGCTCTGACAGGTAGTTGTCACTGTCATGAAGAGTTAGTGAGCTCTAAGGATGAGAGTTTATGCAAGACTTCCTGGTGCGAGACGGCATCAACATATTTTGACAAGTCTAGGAAGATAGTACAGAACAGGCTTCTGGTACTTTCTATGGGTGTTGATAGCATTACATTTCAGCATAGTAGTAGCTGTGCTGTGATGAGGTCAGATGTCACGGGTTATGTTTTAACAGTTGAGAAGTTCCTTATGAATACATTTTCCTAATAATTTTGATAGGGCCAATAAGATGACAGTTGGGTCTGTAATTTGAAAGCTCTGTATTGATTCCATCCTTGTGCAGTGGAATAATGAATGTTTTATTTCCCATAGCAAAGGGACTTTATTTTCAGATATGAATCGATTTATCATAACTGAAACTAGATGCAATAGCCTCAGCTGCTATTTTAAGATATTCACCAGGTAGACTGCCAGGGGCAGTTGTAGTAGGCTTTAATTTTTTGAGGTATTTTTTGATGGTATTTATGAGAGCTGGTTGGAAGGAGAAACGATGAAGGAAGTTATCTGATTGATTAGGGACATAAAGAGCTTGATTAATCACTTTGGTTGGTTGATGACTGTTGTACAGCCTGTAAAAAAGTGGTTACTGAACTGGTTGGCAATGGCTACATCATCATTTTGGTTCTGTGTGTATGGTGTTGGCTGTACAGCTTATCCTAGATTTAACTATTTATTGATTTTGGTCCAGTCCAGAACAGTTTTGGATTAGTGTGCATTTTTGACTGGCTGAGTAAAAAGCCAGTATAGTGCTGACTTTTTGCTATTTGACTTGTTCAGTCTGGCTGGGGTATGAATGAGCTGTGAGAAACTACATAAGTTTGGTGACAACAACGGAGAGTCGGAGGTGAGGGAGGACCAATCTAGCTTCATAGTCACCCAAAGCTATTGATTTGTGGCGAATATTTTATTTAGTCCACGAGAAGACATTTTCCTAATGAGTTAGTGTTATCACCAGGTAGGATCTATACATCTATGACACAGAGTTTTGTTTCCCTGTCATGTTGTCTTAGGAGGGAGATGAGTACCTTTGCATTATTAAAGGTGAATCAGTATTTGGCAAGAGGGAGAGTTCCAGGATGTCTAAATATATTACAGCTATGATGACACCACATTTTCTGCCTTTGTGTCAAATCTATGTATGTTGCAACAAGGTGGGGTGATTTCCCTACCTTTGATGCCTGACTTCAGCTAAGTTTCAGAGATGGCTAGAATATCAAAAGTATGACTATTTAACCATACATAAAGGTCAGATGTTTTGCTACTGATGCTTCTGATGTTAATATGGCAGATTTTTAGTGTACACTGAATCATGGACTGAGTATATAGGGGAAAAGGTAGAGAATACACAAGCATATTCATACTAGACCCATGGTTAAGGTAAATATCACTACAGAATTGTATTTTTAGGGAAGAGGGCATAAGAAAATAGTGGTTTATACTCTATTTTAGATCTGAGGTGATTTTTGGCATGGATGGGTGATGCTGCAAAAACTGGGCTTTTAAAGAAGTCTGTGTATGACCTACTATAGAGGTTTGGTGACATATAGTGGATGTTGGCAGTAATAGTGTTGAGGGGTGTGAGAAAATCATGTAGGGAAACTGGATATAGCATGAGGGGGGAGAGTATTTGAATAAGAAAGCAAGCATTAAATACTGTATGGCTAAGCAACATGTTTTGTGTGGCATGATGTAGGGGAGGATTGTTGAGCAGGTGAATAAGGACAGGCAGAGGGTCTGTAGTTGATAAACTTATTGCAGGGAAAGGGGACTGGGGGTAATTAAAGTGATTAGATTTGCGGGCGGGATAAAGATATAATGGTGGATGTATTCTGAAGAGAGATGGGACAGTAAGAGGGGTGCTAAAACACTGGGGTCAGGCATACAGGAGGGGCAGGATTTGATAGAGGAGTTGGGAGGATCAAGCAAGTTGTGATCTTGGGAAGGGCATTAGGTCAGTTAGCAAATATAAGAGAAGAAATTAAAATGTTTAAATGCAGACTAATGGTTTTGGAGTTGTGTGTATTACTGTCACTGTGGTATGTTGCATGTGTATGTATGTCTACAGTTATGATGCCTTTGCATTTAAGAGAAGTGGAAAGTAGGTGAAGAACAGGTCCTACAGATGTAATTGCATGGAGGATGGCTGTGAATTTGGGGGAGGGAAGGGAGTGAAGCGGGCAAAAGCTCCCACAACAGGAGGAGGTAATTAGTGTGGCAATGCTCAGTATGAAGATGACAGAAACTACCTGCTATACAGCTTTCTTTTGCAATGGGGTAATTTTCAGAACTTAGACTACGGACATGGCAAGACTACTAGGGTGGGCTGTTACAAGTCCTACAGAATTTCAGTTACAAAACAAACTCCACCCCCAGAAGCAATGTTTGGAAAGATGTGGAATGAAGAACAGGCAGCTACCTCAAGCATAGTCTGTTTATCCCCCAAACAAAATGCCAGAGTGGTTACTGAATCCCTGGTGCTCTGGGCTCTCAGTCTTTTCCAGCTTAAATGTCTGCTTGTAAATTGGCTTGCCCTCCTCCTTCAATGTAAAGGACATAAATAACTAATCAAAGGTTCTGATCTTCTTTATTCTACTATGTAGTAGCTCAATTTTCTAAGCACATCTACAGCATGAAGGTCTCCTTCTTTCTTAGTGTGGGGTTAGGGAAGAAAACAGGGATTTGGACAGTATAGTTGAAGAACAACTGGTACTATTTTTGACATAAATATGGGGTTGCTTCAAAGACTGACCATGTCCTTATAAAGATTAAAAAGAGATCTTGAGATCTTCATAAATGACTATTGTGGTTCTGAAATCCTCATAGATGAAGTGACAGCTGGTAACTAAACAATTTTCCTTGTTAGATATTTGGGGGTGGGCTGTACTGTCTTTCTAGGAAACAGCCCATGTGTCATGGAGGATTAGCAGGTCTTCTTGATGCTCTCAACTGAAGGACTCCCTTTCTGAAGTGTGCAACAGGGTGCAATGATGCTGAGGATATGGTTCTATAGCATGCAGACTGAAATGACTAAGAAATGTACATTTACAGAGGCAAATGCCTGGCTAGAAAGTACAGTTGTGTACACTTACCATAAATCTAGATGTTCGAGTGTATTCACTGTTGCAGTCCTAACAAATGGGTTATCCAGCTCCCGGTAGCCCTCAGTCGGCCAGAATACCAAAGGTAAGTAAAAATGACGTCGGTTGTAAAGGACGTCAGGGCATCCGATACAAAAGGAGGCAGCTGACGTCACTTCCTCAGTCTTTCTTGCCAAAACAGTCAGGAGCCACCAGAAAATAAGGCTTAAATCAAAAACCAATTTGACAAATAACAAATTAAGCCTGTACCTCAGGAAAAGAGAATAGCAGAGGACCACAAAAAGGGGGAAAGAGGAAGGGAAACCACGACTGCAACAGTGAATACACTCGAACATCTACATTTATGGTAAGTGTACACAACTGTACTATGTTCATCATGTTTCACTGGTGTCGTCCTAACAAATGGGTTGATTACCAAAGCCCAGAGAAAATAAGGGGGAGGAACCAACAGCATCAAGGGTTGGAGATAATGCCCTGCAACATTGCAGTGGCAAACCCTGCCCTGGCTCTGGAAAACAGAGGCAAATTATAATGTTTTGTGAAAGTGTGAAGAGAAGACCATGTGGCAGCCTCCAAAATATCTTTAGTAGGGACAGCCCTTAGAAAGGCTGCAGAAGTGGAAGCCGCTCTAGTAGAGTGGGTCCTAACCCCTTGAGGCGGAGCTTTACCATGAAAGGAATAACAAAACGTAATGCAATGTGCAATCCATTTAGAAATGGTCTGCTTAGAAATAGCCTTGTCCTGGGCTCCAGGGGCAAAACTGACCAATAACTGTGCTGATTTCCAAAGGTCCTTAGTCCTGTCCAGGTAAAACCTGAGCTGTCTGAGCACATAAAGAGAATGAAGGATCCTTTCAACTCTATTGCGAGGATTAGGAAAGAAGCTAGGAAGGTGTATGGACTGATTAAGAGTCAGGCTGGAAACCCCCTTAGGCATAAAGGAGGGATTAGTCCTCAGAGAGACTCTATCAGCATGGAAAATAAGAAAAGGCTCCATGGCCATCAAAGCTTGCAGCTCCGAAACCCTCCTTGCTTAAGTTATACCCAAGAGAAAGGCAGTCTTCCAAGACAGACACTTTAAATCTGTAGAGGCAGCTGGCTCAAAAGGAGGAAGAGTGAGATTCTCTAGAACAAAATTAAGATCCCATGCTGGAGTAGGTGCTCTTCTGGGAGGTTTTAATTTGTAAGCAAAAATGGGCTGTTCAAGAGAACAATGAGCAGAGATGGCTGAAGCATGAATCTTGATAGAGGAAAAAGAAAGACCACCCTGAAGCAAATCAGCCAGGTATTTCCAGGATCAGAGGAAGGGTAGGTTGAAAAGCAGACTCCCCTCTAGCCTGCATCCACTGAGAGAACCTTTTCCTTTGCCGGCATACGATTCCCTCAGCGTGTCAACCACCTGTTGAGAAAGGGAGGAAGAAAGGGAAGAAGTCATACAATGAGCCATGCTGCCAGATGGAGAGACTGAAGATGAGGATGTAGAATGTTTCCTTTTTCTGAACCAAAAGATCTGCCTTCAGAGGAAGATGGGAGAGACTGCGAAGCAGTGGATAACAATGCTGTCTGGGCCAATCTGGAGCTATGAGAATAGTCCTTGGAAGTTCGTCCCTGATCTTCACTAATACTCTGGGAAGAAGAAGAAGAGGAAGAGGAGGGAAGGCGTACACTGATAGCAACGTCCAACAGAAGGACAGAGCATCCATTTTCCAGGCTCTGCTGTGCTGCTGTCTGGTGCAAAAGAGAGGTAGCAGATGGTTGTCTGGGGAGGAGAAAAGATCCACCTGAGGAGTGCCCCAACATAGAATGGTGTTGAAAGACTGCTCTGTTCAGCTGCCACTCGTGAGGATCCAGGGTTTGCCTGCTCATCTGGTCTGCCAAAACACTGAGCCTTCCTGGAAGAAATTGAGCTAGGAGATGCAGGCCCAGGGATGCTGCCATGGACCAAAGATTCATGCTTTGCCTGCACAGGGGGTAAGAGTGAGAACCTCCCTGCTTGTTGATGTACCACATGACCGTGGTGGTGTCTGTCCTGACAAGCAGGGTCCCTGGAGAAAGAACATGCTTGAAAGCCAGTAAGGCCTGCTGAACTTCAATCAACTCTTTTAGATTTATGTGCAGGTGCATCTGCTGGGCGTTCCAATGTCCCTGTATGCATTTGCCATCCAGGTGTACTCCCTAGGCATAATCCAATGCGTCTGTAGTCAGAAATTCAGTGGCAAGAGGTGTCCAAAAAGGCATGCCTTTGTTTTGTACACAGGCTGTTGCCCCACCATAGAAACTCCGTCCACAAAGATGGAAGCAGAGGAATCATCATATCCAGGTCCTCAGTGTTGACACCAAATGTTCTTGAGGTACCACTGAAATTTCCTCATATGCAGTCTTGCATATGGAATCATGAGACTACAAGATGCCATGAATCCCAGAGCTTGCAGGGTACTTCCTGTCCCAGGGAGTTGGGACAGGCTTGACAAGTCCTTGAAGTAAACAAAGAGGTGTCTGCTTCTCCTGGGTGAGATATATCATCTGGGCGGCTGTGCTCAGACTCGCTCCCAGGAATGTTATCTCCTTGGATGGTACTATTTCCAATTTTTCCACATTGAGTGTGTAACCCAGGGAAGACAGAAGAGTCTTTACGAATTCCAGATCCTTTAATAGCTGTTCCTGAGAACTTGCTTGAATCAGACAGCTGTCCAAGTCTGGGTAAATCTGAATTTTCTTCTGCCTGCAAAAAGCAATGACTGGGGTCAGGCACTTTGTGAAGACTCTGGGAGCAGTAGATAAGCCAAAGGGCAGTGAAGAGAATTGGTAATGTTGCTCGCCCACTCTGAAACGAAGGTACTGCCTGCAACTTTCCTTGATAGGAATGTGCAAATAAGCCTCTTTGAGATCCAAGGTTACCAGCCAGGAATCCTTTTCTAGATGTGGTAGCAACTGATGTAGAGTGAGCATTTTGAACTTTGGAATTACTAGAAAGGTGCGGAAAGAAAACTTGTGCCCTAGGGAAACCATTCTGAGCACCCATGTGTCGTCTGTGATAGTGGCCCAGACATCTGCAAAAAGGGCCAACCTTCCCCCTAAAGGACTTCCCCGTCAAGCAAGAACTGGCAGAAGTTGTAAAAAGTAATTGAGAGTGTTTTGAGTGAGATGCAGGCTTGGAGCTTCCCCCTTTAGAAGTGGAAGCTTGCCAACGCCTAGACCTTTGAGCGGTAGCCCCCTGCCCCCTAGAAGATTTGTAACTGCTAGTCCTTAAACGGTTCTGTCTGCTGATATCAGGAAAGGTCCAACTCTTGGAAGGGTAATTCCTGCTAAAGCAAGGGGGTTGAACTTGCAGAAAATCCTTAACAGTTTGCATGGACTTGGCCTTATTTATTTATTTAACATTTGTTGACCGGGAAAGTCCAAATAGGTTCCACAGAGCCTGTTTTCAGTGGAGGCCCGGGGAGAAATGCTCCAGATGTATGTCTTTGGAATGTGGGACGAAACCGGAGTACCCAGAAGAGACCTACGCGAACGCAGTGAGAACATGCAAACTCCGCACAAAAGGCACCCCAGCAGAGAATCGAACCAGAGAACCTCTTGCTGTGAGACAACAACGTTAACTGTTGCACCACTGTGCTGCCCTTATCCTCCAACTTCTTCAGTACCACCTCCTGCTTTGTTGCCAAAAAGACCATCTTTATGCAAAGGTACATTCAAAAGCTTAGCCTTGATAGGTTCTGGAAGAGGCTGTTCCCTGAGCCAAGCATGCCTAATAACAGATCCAGTAGCCGTAGCCCTGCTGGAGGCCTCCAGGATGTCAAAATCACAATGCAAAGAATGCTTATTGACCAGACTGGCTGAAGTCAGTAAATCCTGCATGTCTATACTCTCTGCCAAAAGAGGTACACTTGCTATCCTAGACTTAATAGCCTCCAAGGTGTGCTGCTGGTACTTCAGCATATGAAATAGGCAATTGGTAGCCCTTATAGCAAGGGTGGCAGAGGTATAAACCTTCCTGCCTCACCTATCTAGGTTCCTAGACTCCCCTGTCAAAGGGAACAGGATTCCTGGTAACAGTGGCGTTAACACCTTTAGGGCCTTGAGAAATAACCTCTGGATCCGCCAACGGATTCCTGAAAAGAAACAGATGAGAATCAGGGACTTTGTAGTACCTGTCAGGTTTCCTGGGAGCAGGAGGAACCGAATTTGGAGACTACGAATTTTCTAGAAAAACATCAACAACTTCCAACACAGGGGGAACAGCAAGAGGCTTATGCTGAGGTAAATCCAGAAACTCCCTAATCCGTTTCTTGGAATGGGGATAATCCTGAATTTCCCATTTAAAATGCTCTCTGACGGTATTTAAAGGATCACTAAAAGAGAAATCCTCTGGAGGAGAAGCTGAAGGGATGCACTCCTCTGCATCAGAATCCTCAAAGGGAGAAAAAGCCTGAGAAAATTCGTCTTCATCAGCAGAAATGCTGGAAGAATCAGAACCTGAGCAGGACAAAACCTCAGGAGAAACATCCCTATTCCTTTTAGGAAGAGGCTGAGAACCCCTAATAAGAGTCAACAAATCATTAGCCATTTTAACCATTTGGGATTGAGGGGAACGAGAAAAAGCTGGAGCCTGCCTTTTCACAGGCTTACGAATGGAAGATTTACCTGCAAGCCTGAAGGACTCTGAAGGCCTAGCAACTGCAGGCAGTTGCAGCAGAGGTTGAAGGAAGAAGTTTGCTGTCAGAATGCAAAACAGAGGCCTCGGACACCAGAATCAGCTTATTGGCTCTGGCTCCAGCAAAAGAGGTGACCGGCGACAGGTCGGAAGGCAAAACGGAGGCTGAAGGCCTAAGGGACTCTGACTCCATCAAGGCCTGTGGTTATACATCTGCGGACTGCAGGGACTGCAAAGGCGGCTCATTGACTACCGCCTGACTGATGACCAACTTAACCTCATCCGAGGACTTAGCTTTCTGAGGCCTGTCACGGTTTTTATCCTTACATTTCTTAGGAACATTCGAAGCCTGAAGACTGGCAGACGCCATACCAACGAACTTAGGCCAAACTCCAAAATGCCTAGTCAAAATCTTAGCCTGACGACGGATAGTACACGGATTAAAGGGGGCATAGAGATCACACTTGGGAACATCGTGGTCACGGCCTAAACAAATAATGCAATAGGAATGAAAATCTCTATGGGGAATCTGCTTTCCACAGGTAAGGCAATTATTAACTTTTTCTGACATTCGTTAAGGCAAGAAAAGAGGATCCCCAACGGGGTACTTAGCTGTAGTTTCATAGTTTCATAGTATAGTACTAGGCTCTCTGCCCTGGGGCATTTGTAAGCCTAGCCATAGTGATGTGGCTTTTGCCACCCCATGAAATGGTACAAAAATGTACAGAATAAATCTAGAATACTGTGCCTCTGTCTAGTAGTGACACAATGAAGGTCCCCTTATATAATAGAATTAGTTTACTGTGCCCCTATCTAGCAGTGACACAGATGTGACCCCTGGGGTAAACTTTCGATCTCCCATCCACTCATCAAGATTTCTCTTGAAGAGAGTCAGTGAGGGGCTCTGCCTAATACGAACTGGGATCCTGTTTCAAAGCATGGGAAGCCTCTGGGTTATGAATCTATCCCTCCAGCATGTCCTATTCATACTTGTGCCGAGGTTTAAGTCTTTAGCTCTCGTGGTCCTGATGGATTTGGATTTTTTGAGGTGGAGCATGTCCATCAGATCCTGATTGGACATGGCCTTGTACGTCAGGCAGAGATCACCTCTGAGCAGGCGGTATGCTACTGAATAGAACTGAAGTTTCTTTAGTCTGGCGGAATAAGACAGATGTTGGAGACCCTTGATCCTTTTGGTGAGGTACTTCTGTGGTCTCTCCAGCTGTTGCAAGTGCCGGGTGAGGTACATACCAAATGGGGCATTGTACTCAATCATGGGTCTGATGAGGGAGGAATATAGGGGTACAATGACATCCTTGGATCTGGATGTGAATCCCTTCATGATGAGGTGTGCAAGGTAGAATGTTTTTCTAACCACTTTGGCAACGTGGGTGTCAAATGAGAGGTCGCTGTCTACTTGGGTCCCTAGGTCTCTGATTACTTTTTCCGTACTCAGTGGGTTGCTGTCTATGTGATAATTTGTGGGTACTTTGTTTTTTCCAAAGGGATGACTATACATTTTTGGCATTTAGTTTAAGGCCGTGACTACGGCACCAGTTGTCCGTTTCAGTGAGGCCTTTTTGTAGGATGTGTGTGTCTGCTGGTGTATCGACTATGGCGTCTAGTTTGCAGTCATCTGCGAACTTTGTCAGCCACAGCCCTCCCATGTTTGCTTTAACATCTGAGAAATAAATGCCAAACAAGAGGGGTCCCAGGACAGATCCCTGTGGGACACCACTTGTGACTGGCTTTGAGTCTGACATTGCTCCAGCGATTTTAACTTTATGGGTTCTGTCCTTTAGCCAGTTTGCAACCCATCTAGTGACATAAGGGTTTACTTTTAAGCTGTTTAGCTTATCTATGATGCCTGAAAGGGGTAGTGTGTCGAAGGCCTTAGCCAAGTCCAGGTATGCTGTATGGACTGCTTTGCCCTCATCAATGGCTCTAGTTACTGTTTCGAAAAAGTCAACCAGGTTTAAAAGGCAGGATCTGCCCTTTACAAAGCCGAACTGGGTGGGGTCAAGTGTCTGTAGGTCCCCTATGTCTCCGTTTATGAGTTCCATAATGATTCTTTCCATAGCTTTGCAGACCAGGCTAGTTAAGCTTATGGGGCGGTAGTTTCCAGGGTCTGTAGAGGCACCCCCCTTGTAAAGTGGGACCACTGTTGCTGTACGCCAGTGTTCAGGTACATATCCCGAAGTAAGGCTAAGGTTAAATAGCATTTTTATGTGTGGGTTTAGCTCCTCTTGGAGTTCACGTAACACGCACCCGGGATACCGTCAGGTCCCATTGATGCTGTGTTTTTTGCTTTGTTTAGGGCGGTTCTCACTTGGATATCTGAGATGACAGGGAGATTACATTCAGCTGGGATAAGTATTTCTTCTTTTGGGGGTGAAGGAGGCGAGAAATTTGCAGTGAACCTGTCAGCCAGAATGTTAGCAATATCTGTGGGTTCAGTGTATTTTTTGTTGTTGTGAACCAACTCTGAGCATATCTGAGGGTTTCCGCCCAGGTTTCTAACATAGCTGAAGAAGGCTTTGTGGTTATCTTTAGTGTCCTTAGCGATTTTTCTCTCAAAGTTTGCCTTGGATGTTTTTATGAGAGAACGTAGTTTTCTGCTAATGTTGATCACAGATGTCTTCCCTTCATGGGATTTCGCTCTGATGTGCAGTATCTTCCTTCTTTTGTTATACAATTTGTTTATGGCTGAGGTCCACCAGACAGGACGCTTACATTTGGTGGAGAGGGACTTGGATTTATTTGGGATTGCATGATCCATGCATTCTTGGAGATGTCCATAGAAAGCATTTGTGAAGGATTCGGCATTGCGGGATGTGGTATCCACTGGCACAGTGGGCTTAAAGGATACCATCTCCGTCTTAAGAAGAGTGAAGTCTGCTTTTGAGAAGTTTTTCACTGTGGTCTTTTGTGCTGGGAGTGGAGGTGGGATATGTATATCCAGGGTGATTAGTTTGTGGTCAGATCTCACTAGTGAGGGGTATACGTCCGGTGTGGAGCATTTTGTCCCCATGTTTGTGATGATCAGGTCTAGTATATTATCTCCCCTAGTGGGAGAGGTGACTAGTTGTTCCAGTGCATTTGAATTTATGAATTCCAGGAACCTTTGGGCTAGGGTATTAGGGCTAGAATAATGTACCCAATCTATGTTTGGGTAGTTGAAGTCTCCCAGTATGATGGTATTTTGTGATATATTCATATCCTCCAATGTCTTCAGGAAGGCTGAGTGGGGTTCTTGAGATTGGGAGGGTGGTCTGTAACATGCTACCAGTTGTATAGCAGTTTTGCCTATGGTTAGTTGCACCTGTATGGTCTCTGATGCTTCATGTGTTGCTACTAACCTGGAGGTGTGGGTGTCCTTTATGAATATGGACACTCCCCTCCTTTGTGGTTCGCCCGGTTTTGGGGCGAAAAGCATGATACGAGGTATAGCCTGGTAGCACTGGGGTGCTCTCAGGAGCCTTGAACCAGGTTTCAGTTACTGCACAGACGTCGATGTTCTCCATGCTGAGGAGTGCATCAAGTGCCTGCATCTTGAGATTTAGACTTCTGGCATTGAGCAGCATTACCCTTAGTTTTTTTCCATTTTTGTTTTCTAAGGAGGTGGGTTTGTCTTTTGAGCCTTGCCTAAAAAGGCACTATGGGGTGGCAAGAGCCTTAGCCAATATCCGGAAGCCCAGTGGTGACAGGTGTAAGCCATCCCTCATGGCAGCGTGGCTTGTCCAACATATCATCCCAGGCAGACAGACATTGGATCTCCTTAGAATGACACCAGTACTCGAGCCAACTGTTAAAGCTGATCATCTTGTCTTTGTATTGTGGTATCATTCTTGGTGAGGGCAAGATGCTGCTCAGGGTCAGGGTCATACCAGCCTGGGCTACATAATCGGAGAGCTCCTCTATGTCTCTTTTCATGTAGTCCAGGGAGGTACGTCTCAGGTCATTCACACCAGCATGGACAATGACGGAGTCATATTTGTACTTGCTTTGGAGTGACCTGAGTGCGTGTGTTATGTGGCGGATCCTAGTCCCCGATAGACAGCTCACAGTCACCTTCTCCTTGTTCAGCCTGGTCAGTGGGACATCAGTGTGTCTGACTATGGAGTCACCTATTACTAGTGTATCAGGCAAGGTGTTTGGCCTTAAGGGCTGCGATTGGTCGACACACTGATTTATTGAAGTATGTGTTGCATGTGTTTTGTTTTGAGGTGGTGGATTTTTGGATGTCTGCTTTGGGAGCCTTTGTTGTTTTGGTAAGTTTTTTATTAGAGCCTCCAGTATGTCTTTGTGTTTTATGTGTTTGGTTTGCAGTTGTGGTAGGTCTATGTGGGACTGGGATTGTTGTGTGTGTGGTTGCCATCTCCTCCTGTCTGGTCATGCCAGCCCTGGGTTGAGAGAGTTCAGCCTCCAGTTTGGCTATATAGTTGCATCTCTCACATGTATTTGTGTTTGTTGGGAGGAGGAGAGGGTTGTCTGTGTACATGAGACAATTGTAGCATTGTCTCAAGATGCCCAGATTGACCAGCTGAACTGGAGACGACGCCAGTAATCTACCACTCGACATGCTAGAACAGTATAAGGGAGTGGTATACCTTTAAGGGAAGTGGGTATTCACACGGGTGGTAAGTAGATGTAGTGCTTTACTTAGTACGAGTGCGCTTACTTAGTAGAGAAGTATTGAGAACAAGTGCTAGGCTTATAATACAGTGAGTAGTCTGGTTATACTAAGAGTAGAGCTTCCTTAAGGGAAAATTTGAAGAGCAGACTTGGCGGAGCCAGAAAAAGTTTAACCTTGTTTAACCGGCGCTGCGCTATGCGACGACCACAATAAAGCCGTGCAAACGCGGATTTTAAACAGTGAACTACAAAAGAGCTGAAATGGTCCCAAACAACCAATTACTACAGCTTCTTGTGCTGAGGTCACTTCCCCCAAGGACAGGTAGGCTGCTCAAGGCTCCCCACTCCCACTGGTGAGCAAAGAAACTTCCTTCTATCCAAGTAAGGTAATGGACAACACAGGAACTACACCACAGCCCAGAATACAGCAATGCCTGTAAACTGGTCTAAACTAGTCGAGGAAGGCGGGAAAACAAGGATTATTTTTTTGTTTTTTTGTAGAAACACACAGAAAATGCAGAGACAGTGATAAATTAGTTACACAGGCTAGCACACTTTAGTGGGCAGCCTCCACAGTTAAATTAAACAAACAGACAAGCAAAGTTTCGATCAAATTCGACTAAAATGTAATTTTAAGTGCAGATTTTAAAATAATGCAGCAATCAGTTAAAAAACGGTTCAGGCTAGTTCAAGGTAAGCTACAGAAGCTATTTCAAGTGAAAAAAAAGCAAAGATACTTAAATCCAGAAGGTAGTCGCTTTTTTGAGTTTCTTGTTGCTAGGACCACTCTGTAAACCCACGTGGAGCTTGTCTGAGCAGTATAGCCAGAAAAAAACGCCCAGAGGCGGATTTTAAACAGTGAACTACAAAAGAGCTAGAAATGGTCCCAAACAACCAATTACTACAGCTTCTTGTGCTGAGGTCACTTCCCCCAAGGACAGGTAGGCTGCTCAAGGCTCCCACTCCCACTGGTGAGCAAAGAAACTTCATTCTATCCAAGTAAGGTAATGGACAACACAGGAACTACACCACAGCCCAGCAGACTTCAACTCTTGTAGTCGGAAACCAACAAAGGTAAACTGCCGACCGGCACTCGTGCATGAAAAGCTTCTGCTTCGGGCTCCATGTCAAGGAAGATTGAGGAAGTGACATCGGCTGCCTCCTTTTGTATCGGACGCCCTGACGTCCTTTACAACCGATGGCAACCGACTTCAGTTTTACTTACCTTTGGTATTCTGGCTGACTGAGGGGTACCAGGAGCAGGATAGCCCATTTGTTAGGACTGCAACAGTGAAACATGATAAACATCAGAAAAGTTCACCTAAGTACTACAAACACATGGGTACGAGTGCTGTGCTATTGGTTTTGACCCTTCCTGCAACACCAGGAAAAGCCTTGCATTTTACTAGGAAGGATGTCTTTCTTTTCTTTCTGGCAGGTTTCCTAGTCTCTGTGTATGGCCAGCACGGTCTTCAGTGAACTTGTTCCTAAAGATCAAGGAGTTAAATTATTCTTGCAGTGAGATGAAGTGTCTTTAGGATGAGGTATATCACAGCCCCTCTGTCCTGAGTTTAAGAGGTCCATCTGGAAAGGCAGAACATGAGGCTTCACCCTGGGTGCATGAATGAGAAGGCACAACCGATACTGTTTGGGGAAAAAGATGTTCTTAAGAGCATTCTTGATCCCTCCTCCAATATTTCTGTATAACTCTGGAGAGATAGGAGACCTGAGGGAATGCATACAGAAAACGTTATGTCGATATGAAGACGACGACACCCACTGCCCAAGCTTCTTTATATACTGCCCTGCAGCAGACAATCCTGAGCTGTTTTGCTGCTTGAAGAAGCAAACCTGTCTACTGCCGGGACAGCCTACCTCTGAAAAATTTGGTTAAAAACATCCCTGCACAAAATCCATCTGAGAGTATATGCAGTTGACCTGCTTAGCTGGTCTGAAAATGGCATATGTAGACTGTCCTTATGATCACCTGGCACTGAACAGCAAATTCCCAGGCAGCCCATGTCTGCATGCAGAAGAAGAAAGAATGAGTCATCTCTTGTCTGTCAGTGTACTGTGTTAAAGCAGTGTTGTCTGCTGTACCTGCAACCCATCCCCTTTTCCAGATGGGCTTGAAGCCTCTGAGTGCCTGAATAAGTGCCATCATCTCATTTACATGCTTCTTCTTTTGATGTGCACCCAAACCCCCTTGTAGATTGTGTTCTCCTAAATATTCCCTCTAGTCAGGTATAATGCATGTGGTTACTTTCTGATTCTTGCCTGAACAGCACTCCTTGGTTTAGTCTGACCTGGCTGGGTCACCATTTCATTTCTTTGGAGATACAGGACAGGGAAGCAGGGATTATCTCCTCCAGGGAATATGGATGTTGGCTCCAAGTAATTCTTTAGTACCAGCAGAGTTTTTTCATGTACAGTCTGGCCATGTGACCATCAGAAATGAGCAAGCCATGAATCCCAGTCCCTCAGGAATTCTCTGTCTTTAACTGTTGTTGTCATTTACTGGAAGTACTAACCAACACTTTGTCTGGAGGGAGGAAGGCAGACTGCTGAAATCCAGAAAGGATCAAAGGACCATCACTTTCTTGGAAGCAGTAAAATATGACTTGGTGATACTGACCGAAAAACCCATGTTTAGAAAACAGTCCTTGGTGAATTCCACATCTCACTCTACCTCCTCCTCCTGGAACAAAGCTGAATGCACTTATCTGGAAATGGATGAATATGAATTCCACCCGTTCTGCAACAAGCAGCTGCTGCAGCCAGGCACTTTGTAAAAGTATTAGGTAGTCAAAAGGGTAAGGAAATAAACTGACATTTGGCGCCTCAAGCATGAATATGAGAAAGCACCTGTGGTCTCTGTGTTTGGTTATATAAAGATAAACATCTTTAAGATCAGTGGTTTTCAGCTTTTTTACACTTGGGGACTGGTGAAAATAGGAGAATTATTTTGGGGACTGATAATGCAGAAATAAAAAACATTACTTATAAAGAACCAGTTAAAACAATTGTTGTTTGAGCATTGTATGCCAAAGGATATAAAGTCTGACACTTTAGTCCTTTTTATGAGGAACAGACCAAAAATATGGGGCAAAAATCTAGAAAGTTGAAAGGTACACTACCTACCTACCTACCTCTTAGACACACACACACCTCTCAACCAAAAAGGGACAAATCCCAACAAAATCAGGGACACTTTTCAAATATTAGTATTATTAACTTGAGGCACTGACAAATCAACAGAACATGAGTGAATATGCAATTTTCTAAAGTAAAAGAAGTCTGTAACTCTAATAATTAAGTATAATTCATCACCTTTTCTCCAAAAGTCACCACCTTTAGGTGGGATTAAGAGGAACAGAGCTAAAATTTCAGTCAAAATCATGGATGTCCCTGACTATCAGGGACAGTTGAGAGGTATGCACCTACCTAGCCCCCCGTTTTACACACACACACACACACATCTCCCTCCCTCTTACACACACATGCACCTACCGCCCTCCCTCTTACACACACACACGCACCTACCTCCCTCCCTATTACACACACACGCACCTACTCCCTCCCTCTTACACACACACTGACCGACCTCCCTCCCTCAAACACAGTGACCGACCTCCCTGCCTGTTAAACAAGCACAAACACCCTACCTACCTACTTCTTACACACACACACACCTATCTACCTACCTCTCACTTGTCCATGCATGGTCCGCATTTCAAACATCTTCTGGCACTCAAATTCCATGTGCATAGAAGACTAAGATGTAAACAGCAGGTAGCACAGACGCAGAAGATGAAAACAGGTTGCACACACCTGTCACGTCTGTGCAACTAGATGCAAAGGGTGTTCTTAAAGAAGAATGTCCTAAAAAAAAAATATATATATATATATATATATATATATATATATATATATATATATATATAAATAAAAGTCTCCTGGTCAGCAGGGGCTCTCTCCCAACCTGCTGAACAGGTCTTTCACAGACCAGCAGGAAATTTCTGCTGGACTGGACCTGGTCCATGGACCAGCGATTGAAAAAACAGTGCTTTAGATCAGGGGAAGCCACACGCACCTGAGGAAACAAGAGTAGTAAGAGAATTTGTAATGTCAATATTATGAATTTTGGATCTTTGAGAGAGATACTTAGCCTTGACAGATGAGGACGGGTCCCCATGTACCCTTCCTTCTGGACATCAGGAAGACTCTAGAGATGAATCCCCTTTTCCAGTCCTGTTTTGGTACAGGTTTGATAACTCCTAGTTGTAAGATTTCTTGTAAAATGAAGGTTAGTGGGGCTATACGCACTTGATCCCCTGGTAAGGATGGAATGCCTGACATTTTTGATTTTCTTAGGAAATTTAGTTTGTAACCTTGAGATGTTATGTGCAGCATCCATTTGTCTTTTGAGATGCATTATCATTTTAAGCACTATGCTACCTTTCCTGCTACCATCAAGTTGGATGTGGTGGGCAAGAGACAAGGCTAGAGAGGATAAGGCCTTCAGGGGAGAAAATGTGAGAGAGAAACAATTAATATAGTGATGGCTACTCTCTTAGGCATACAGGGGCCTAGGAGACCCCAGGATTTCCCTTCTGGTCTCCATTTTTATCTTTGACTGGCCTTTTTTAGGCTTGCTTACTTATCCTTGCCCGAAATGTCAGGGCCCAAATGTGGGTGGGTAATTTCCACCATCTAGGCATCAGGGACTGAAAAAGCTGTTCCACTGACTGCATAGTCTTCTCTGTGTTTTTAGCACCACATCTGTGAAGTTCAGAAAGAACACCTGCTTATCCAAGAGCACTGGACTGCTGCATACTCGTATACTTTGGCAGGGGTTGCAGTCTCATTCAGTTATGTCTTCTCATCAATGTCCCCTGTAGCTGCCATCTTGAATCCAGCATCCACAGTATTATAATCACGCCATGTCATGTTTATCCACTTGACTGAATGTCAATGTGGGGGCCATTAATTTTGCCTTTATATCACCACCAGACTCACTTCCAGTCGTATCCTCTATCTGGTCTGGGAAAGTAATTTGAAAATTACTTGCGTGCCTGTCAAGTGGTGGGCCTGAAGGGAGAGAGGTAGCTGTTCACACATTCTTTCCAAATCAGTCAAGCTTTCTGCTCTCCTTATCAATGGAAAGAGTACTTTATCTACTTCTATGGATCCACACAAACCACTGCTGGATCTACCGCACGTGTTTGGTAAAGGAGGAACATGTGGGAATCATGGACCTTGCAAAACATATCAGGTTTCTCAGGACAGGGGTCTTGATCTCCTTTTCTTTCGAGGGTGGTAAAAATGCATCCTCTAGTGTTCCTAAGACTAGAGGAACTGCCACAAATTTTGGGGCACCCATACCTAGTAAATCAAAATACCTTTTTCTCAGCATCTCATACCTCTTTAGCCTCCCGAGTGGTATTTCATCCTAAAAGCAGTCTCTCCAAATGACATCTCCTCTGCTGACTAAGCAGAGAATAAGGTGTCTTAAATGTCTGTGTCATATGCAAGACAGGAGGAGACATTTGTGAGCAGTCCAATTCTTTCCTCTCAATCTACGATGATTCTTCATCTCTCTATGGGGAAGGCTACCTTTTTCTCTGTACAGAGGGAACTCCAAACACTGCGGCTTGATCTGAACTTGGCTGCAGTTTTCATATGACATGAAGGAACTCTGGGGTCAAGAAGATCAATTCCTGGCGAACAGCCTACAGTACAGAAGGGATGGGTAATGATTCATCTGTTGCCTGTGACCTAAGCAGCTGCAAGAAGGGAGTGGGTGCCCTATGCCCAAGTTTCTGTGATCTCTTAAGTGAGTATGCCAACTTGAAGGCCAGGAATTGAGGAAGGCAGTCCTGGACCTCCATGCTCTGACCCTAGATCATCTCTCTCAACTACTATGAATTAGGCATAGCACTAGGATTCTGGCTTTCAGATTTAGCCTTATTCCTCCTAAATTTACAATATTCCTCATACAGTCAGACCTGTTTATGAGTACATACTTTACTCAATACACAAAATAACCCAATACAAAGATTCACTACCACTAGCTATATAGGTCTAGTATATTGAGAGGTTGTGAAAAATAAGAAAATGCTCCTCTTTCTGACTAACTGCTATGATTTTGAAGGATGAGCTAAGATTTTTAATGCCTGAATGTTGAGAAGTATGCCCCTGATTCCCTACCTTACTTGAACAATGTTTACATCATCTGCTCCTTCTGGAAAAGAAAAATGTCCTTCAGCCACAGGTGACTGTGGTAAGATGTCTAACCCAAACTCTACACAGGGAATACTGGCTTAGTGGGCTGTGCAGCAGGCATGATGGCCTCCAAAGTAGCTTCGCCAGAGGCCTTGGGTCACTAAGACATGAAGGCTAGGGGGTGTGAAAAGTACCTCATTTGGATTACTGTCCATTAGCTGAGCAAGGATACCAGATGCTGTCATCACATCACCAGGGTCCTCAACTGCCTTTTCTAGATCACTGTCCTAACTGCCTATTAAGGAGAATGTCCACTGTAGGAAATGAGCTGGAAGACACTTTGGTGGTTCAAATCAAGGCCTCAAGTTTCTTCCACTTAAAACAGGAGACGGGAGTGTTCCCTGCAAAATTAAGTTTTTACTGTAATCCTTGACAGATGCTACAACATTCAGTACTGTGCTCAAGACCTAAACAGAAAATGCACAAACTATGGCAGACTTTGCAAGATATGTATACTGCAAAAGTAATTACTTTCTTTCTCAGGGGTGAACAATGCCTAGGTATCCAAGCCTTCTAGTATACACAGTATTAAATACTACAAAAAAATAAATAAAAACTAAAAAAATACAATTAGGGTCAGGAAAATATTTTCCCAATGGGGTGCTTATCCAACATATCTGGAGCAGGCCAAACACTGCCACAGTATGGACACACAAAAACGGAACATCTGCTATGAACTTTGACAAGAAAGATCTAAAATGGCATGGCCACATGTCAGCTATAAACAGGGAATGTTCTGATGGCTCAAAGGAGAGAATGTCCATCTAGAATGGAGGGGAGAAATTGAGGAGCCCTAGAAACTAGGCTGGACTTCCAACTTCTGTAGCTGAAGGCCCAGTTAGTAAGGACTACTGCAACAGTGATCAATAAAATCATCAATTAGCAATGTCAATAAAACATTAAAGTTTGCCAAAATAGAATACAGAGCACTGGTTTTGCATCAACAGGAGTTTACTCCAAAAAGGTCAGTAAAGGCTAGTTAATGCAAATTATCACAACTGTAGCACTCTTACATCTCAAGAGTTTCTTGTGGGTCAGCAATACCCATACTTATGGGGACATGATAAAATGAAATATTTAGGTGTATGGATTAAAAATTAATTCTGGTGTGGCAGTTAAGAATATGTGGGAAGAGGCTAAACAAAAGATGACACAAAAACTGAGAAAATGGAAGCTCTGTTACATGGATATCGATAGTAAGATACAAGCAGTTAAAATGTTTTTATTCCCTTTAGTCTTCTACACAGGTCAGGCATATTTTTATCAGCCAAAGGAGAAGCTGTGGATAGCAATTAATAAAGAGCTGAAGGATTTTATTTGGGAGGGCAAGACAGCAATAGTCAAGTGGGGTAAGCTTATTCTTTCAACAGAACAGGGCAGATTGGGATTACCTGATTTGACGGACTATTTCAGAGCAACACAGTTAAGGCTCCTACACGTAATACAAGCAGAAAACTATAACTCAAACTGGAAACAGATGATGATGAAATGGGGGAAGCTCAAGAAACAAAAAGAGACTGGGATTTTGGATGCAGACCGTTAAGAAGAATAACAATAATCATACAGAATATTATATTCATAGATTAGCAAAAAGAATTCAAAGAACCAAGCCAACACGAGACTGGAGAAAGGAAATTCTACCAATAAGGATGACTGCAATTAGGGATACAGACAATAGGCAAGAGGGGGCTGGAATTTATTGGAGAAAATTGGCAAAGGAGCCAAGATATTGGGAGTAAATAACTGTAGAGGAAAAGGTAACAGAGAATGGGAAAATGCCATAATCTTATTTGGACTGCAGGTTTGAGACTACCTAGCCTGTCAAGGATTAATATCAGATTACAGGCAAAGAGAAAGACCAGCACTGGTAGCGGTTTTAGTAGAATATAGAATAGAAGTTGCCATTAAGAAAGGAATAATTAGTAAAGCATATAAATATTGCATGACTACTATAAGAATCAATCAGAGGAGATTAGAAAGGATTGGGAAGAGAGACTGGATAAGCAATTCACAAAAAAGGGAGATATATGCATGTCTCCCAAATATGCAAACAACTCCAGAAGATTTAGAACCTTTGCTTGGAAGTATTTACATACATATTTTTATACACCAAGTAGAGTACAAACAATTTTACCTCAGGTAGACAGTAAATGTTGGAGGTGTGATGGGGAACAGAGAGGCAACTGGGAACTTATTTTCTGGGAGTGTAATGCGTTGGCAGACTTAAAAGAATCCTTGAAGACTGTTCTGTCAGATATGCTGGGTAAGCAAATTGGTGCAACTGAGAAAATTATTTTTTTTGAGCTATGATACAGAACTGGAACTGCCTAGACATAGTAAAGCCTTGCTGACTCTAATTATGATCGCTGCCAAAAAAGCAGTTACTAGAAAATGGAAAACAATGTCTAAACCAAACTTACTAGAAGTAGCAAAGATAACAGAGATAAAACTGGAATTGGGATCTTTAGAAAAGGGTAGGAGCAAATTACACAGGAAAACATGGGGAGTGAAGGATCAATACATGCGTAGGAGGAAAGAGGTTTAAAAAGTCAAAAAATTACTGAACTATGTAATGATTGACTGACAATGACTGGATATATTATAAGTGATGTATAATGTTTGCAGATGCACGTGTGTTGGTATGGTTTATAATGTTTGCAACTAAGATTGTGTTGGTATGGTATATTTTCATTTATATAAATGCAAGATTGTCTATGTCATACATGATAGTTTAATAAAGATATTAAAAAAAAAAGCAAGTAACTACAATCCATATGCTATTGATGCCCAACAATTAAGCTGGATTAAACCCACAGCTTGCTTCTATAAGTACAAAGTGGAGTCTTGATGCCATACATAAAAACAATTAACACAGGAAGGGAAAAAGAAAATAAGCAAATACTTACCCAAAATAAGTGTGTTCAAATATATTTTTGTCTTGAAGGAACTGCATATTGTCATGCCAAATCCACTGAAAAACAAAAATTAAACATGAAATAAATTTTACACCTCAACTTCAAGAATTCTATTTTACAGATTTTTCTGTCATAAAATCCTGACTGCCCACAATCAATCACTAATGGATTAAACTACAACATTCAAACTTATCAAAATACAAGCACATAACTTCCTTAATGTTCACAACAGCTACTTCAGGAGACAGTGTTTCAAGTTAATAGACATATTAGTTTTTATTTATATTTTTGCAATTTTAATTCACTTTTCTAATTCTAAATGCTGTGTGGAGTACATACATGAGAGACTGTGTGTGTGTGTGTGTGTGCGCGCCGCTGACTACTGTAGCACTGAAAGTAGGAGGTAGCACCTTGCACACAAGTGCTAAAACGAGCAGCTAACTGTATACACTCAAGTGTCAGATGGGGGACAGTCAGCAACTACATGATGGTGCCCTTTGCATACTGCCTGATGGCCAGAAAAATACTGTCAGTTGCAACAATATATGGTGGGCATTAACGGCACTGTCCAAAGCAGAGGGACTGCAGCTGACCTCCAGATACATCTGTAAGACTTTGAAAATGTCGCCTTAAGTTCTGCCCAGGGACACACATCTGATACCAAGATGAAAGGGTGAATGTCCCATATGGGACAGATCTCATGGGGTTAAATCCAGAAACATCATCTGACCACAGTCTTCATCACCAATCCTGGGCTGACCCTACAGCTAAGGATGCTTACTGGTAATTAGTGTTTCTGTCACAAAACAAGTCCAACAAGCAACAGATGCGATTGCTGCTACAGTGCAATTTACAGCAGAGGTCATTCTGATGCTTATGAAAGTATTACTATGTGAAGGTGCATCATCATAAGGTTGGAAAGCACTGTAGCAGGTCCAGTGCCTTCCTCCATGAATTCTGATTTCCCAATGGGATATCAACAACCTGGTTTAACACAAACTTCCAAGGACACAAAATCAATTGGAGGGTTGGAACAGGAGACTACATGTCCTTCCTGAGAACTTCACACTCACAGTGCAGCAGCCAGAGAGGTGAGCATTATTAAGTGCTTGAAAAAAGAGGCACAAACTTTTAAGTGTGTCCAATTAAAGGTTTATATGGCTAGCCACCTTATACTCCTTTATATTATTCCTATGCTGACAGATGTCTTTCTGTATGCTAACCATCAAGCCTTCCCCAATTGTAGTTGGGCCCATTCAGTCTTCTATAGTGGACAGTCTTGCATAACAATGGAGGTGAGAGCTATGCAAGGATGATTTCATTCAGGCAGCCAAAAGGATTGCTAAAGACTTTTTTTTTTTAATGGTCCTAACCTCACCCCCTGGGCAGAGGAACAACTGAATCATGTCACCAGGAAGGGCCCACAATACCTTCCTTACAAAGGCATACATGTCTGCATGTCCAGTATTAATGTTCTTGCCCACTTTTGGATAGATAAGCCTAAACCTCCCTGCCAAACTGCATCGTTTGCATCTTAACCCCACCTCTGAGGTGAATAGTGCATGCTGTATACAACTCTAGTTCAGCTCCTCTCCACTTTGGGCATGCTCAACCTTCTCTGTCAGCTCCATCAGTTGCCTGAGTTGTTAATCAATTCCAGGTCACTTTAGACACAGTCAAGGCTTAATTCCTCTAATTCCCATCTTGCAAAAAGAACAGGATACCCAGCATGAGAGGTGAGTGTCTTTGCTGTGAGGAAAAAGCCTAAGAAGAAAGATGAGGGACACACATCACATACAGAATTTCCTTTCCAGATATATGCGGCACACAGGCACTATACTGTCAACCTTCTTCATGTCACTGTTAGTAAAGTTTCTCCTCTATTCTCTGAACTTTATGTGGTCTGCTCTGCAACACTTGTGGGATCATTTGAATGCAGCAGTATGACAATTGTCTTGTCACAAACATCCTGTCTTTCACAGTGTGTGCAATTCCCTGGTGACAAGGGGACAGTTTGGTATTGTAGCATCTCCCTTGTGTTTGTTAACTAGATGACTTACAGTACAAACTGCTAAAAATTATACTTATGTAATATCATTGTGAATGTGGGTGTAGGGGTTGGGGTGGGGTCAGGTATTGATACCACTGATTCCCTAGAAAAAGAAGAGCAGTAAGAATCCTATGCTCAAGTAAAAACAGACAGAAGGGTGGTGGAGCAAAGAGTTCCAAGATGTGTCCCTCCTCCAGGATATGGACAGCTCAAGCAACCACACTAATCATCAAGCTAGTTACATGCAGGGGAGAGCCTGTTCTGACCACAGCCTGGTAAGTCAGTGGATGCTGGTTATGCAACTAGTCACATATACTGCTGAATCTCATAGCACAGCATTTCCAGTGGGTTTTGGCCTTCCTGTCTGCAGGAAAACCCCCTTCCTGGTCTGCTAGAATTTGGGCCTGGGACTGAGCAGGCCTTTGGTGAGCTCCATTTCTTGGTGTCTCTCTCAAAAACTCTTTGTACTTGTTGCACCTTGGTCTGAGTGTTTTGTACAGCTTACATGTGGAGGCCTGTTCTTGTTCCCTTTCCCTCGGTACAGAGGACAGTTCAACACCCCAGGCTGTATCTCAGTAGGAAAAGCAGATGAAAACAACTACTCTGTGAAATGTAGAATAACCCCAATAATAGTTTGGGCCTTTCTACCATAAACATATTACTGTGATTACAAAGAGTTATGTACTTACCATAACTTGGCATCTATGTTATCCTTTGTCACTATTCATCACTTCTGGGTCATAGAATCTGACCTTCGATCCAAGCCAACAACTTCTCAGACAGATCCTAGACTCAAGCTTCTCCTACTCCCACAATCCCTTGCTGCCCTCTAACCCCTAAGATCAAGTTTGCTCCAAAGCTAGAAGACAGCCAGAGTAGACCTGAACCACCAGATGGGACATCTCCACTTCCTCTAGATCCAACAGGATGGGAGAAGGGAGGGAGGGATAGTGATGAACAGTAACACAGGATAAAAAAGATGCTAAGTTATGGTAAGTACATAACTCTTTATCTGATGTTATCCATGTCACTTTTCCTCACTTCTGGGTCAGAGTTCCCAGCTACCATACAATCCTGGATAGCCTCATGGAAGGACATGCCAAAGAACTGTACAGCCAAAGGTACCCTATTCCTAGAGACCAGGTCGAGTTTGTAATGTTTAACGAAGGTGTGAGGAGTAGACCAGGTGGCTGCAACGCAAATCTCATCTACAGAATGTTGGGCTAAATAGGCAGCTGACAAAGCCACAGATCTAGTGGAATGAGCGTTGACAGGTCATGGTAAATGCAATCCCTTAGAAGAATAAACCATAGAAATACATTGGGATATCAAATGAGATACTGTCATTTTGGACACCACCCTACCCAGTCTGTTAACAGAGAAGGCCACGAACAGTTGGTCAGATTTGTGAAAACTCTTTGACCTGTCTGAATAGAATCGTAATTGTCTCTGTTTGTCAAGGGTATGCAGCACATACTCTCCTTTACTGGAATGGTCGGGAAAGAAAACTGGCAACTTAATGGTTTAATTCAAATTTGCTTCAGTGGCTACCTTGGGCATGAAAGAGGGATTAGTCCTGAGAGCCACTCTATGAAAAATCATGTATGACAGCTTGATTGAGAGAGCTTGCAACTCAGAAACTCAGCCCTGAGGACACTGCCCATTCCAACACTCTCATGGCCTCATGACAAAGCAGATAAGATTGTGTGCCCCCTTGTTTGTTGATGTACAAAAAACAGCCATGTTGTCAGTGTGCACTGCAATGGTACCCAGAGGAAGGCAGTCCTGAAAGGCTTGTGGGAAGAACTGCCCTCATCTCTAGTACATTTATGCGCAGTTTGGTCTCTGCAGGGGACCACATACCTTGGACCGTCTTTCCCGGGCAATCCCACCCACCACACTCCAGCAGGGAACTGTCTGTGGTCACTATGGCACAGGAAGGAGGAGGAGGAGAAAAGGGTCTGCCCACGAGAAGATCAGAAGACTGAATCCACCAAAGAAGATGATGCCTGCACACCAGAGTGAGGTGGATGGAAGCTGTCATTGGGTGAGACAGAGAAAACCATTGGACTGCTAGAATCCACTGTAGCACCCTCATATAAAACCTAGCTAACGGCAAAAGAAAACCTGCCGCCGCCATGGACCACAAGGCCCTGAGAATGAAACAGACCTGAGGACGACACAGATCTAGGAGATAATGAATATAGACTCAAATTAACTGTACATGCCTGGGAGGTAAAGCTGCAATCTCTGACACCGTGTCTAGCTGGATGCCAATAAACTCCAAGTTCTGGGTCAGAATCAGATTCGACTTGGGTCGATTCATGGTAATTCCTAGCTGGTCGAACAGACGAATAAGGAACTGTGGGGCTGAGACCATTCGATGCTTCATGGGAGCTGTTAGGAGCTAATCATCGAGGTAAGAAAACACCTGGAATCCCTGCAGTTTCAGGTGAGCTGACACCACTACCATGCACTTGGGTGAACACCCGGGAACTGTGATGAGACCAAAGGGCAGTGTCCTGAACTGGTAATGATTGGCCTCTAGACGAAAGCGGAGATGTCTCTGGGAGTGCCTGTCTATTTTTATATGATAGTATGCATCCCGGAGATCCACAGACTGCGTCCACTCATCTTTCTAGAGAATGGGCACAATGGACTATACAGTGACCATCTAGAACTTGGACTTCTTGATGGAGAGATTCAACTTACTTAAGTCTAGGATTTGATGTAGGTCCCCAATTTTCTTTGGCAACAAAGAGAAATGAGAGTAAGTTCCGGAACCTCTTTGTCCTGGGGGGACCTCCTAGATGGTTCTCTTCTGAAGAAGCCTGAGCACTTCTTGCTGAGCTAACTCCATTTGATGGGGTGGCGCATCAGGGAGAGGTTTCCTGACTGGAGGGTGGGGTGGGAAAAGGGAATAAAATAGCCACTGGAAATAATGCTTAGCACCCACCAATCTCTTGTGATGTTTGCCCAGGCCAAAGGGTGCAGAGACAAATGATCCCCTCCATGCAGGACAGGCAGGCAATGCATCAGGAGTGCTGGAAGGGCTTATCCGAGAATGGTTCCCTGAAGCCCTGATTTTGCGTTGCATCTCTGCCTCTAGGGAGGAGTCTACCATTGAAGCCTCTCCCCTGACCTCTAGAAGAGGGTTCATCCTGAGCCTCCTGAAAGGAAGACTGCAACTTTCTGAATCACAACTTCTTGATCCCTCACTGTGTTTTCGTAAAGGACTGCTGAGAGGTTGAAAATTTGATTCCCACAGCCGACAAGGTCTTCCCTTCCTGCTCACTGCAAGTCAGACTGTCTTTGACTGATGAACCAAAGAAATGGATCCATCAAAGGGGCATTGGTGAAAAAAGCTTTAAAAGATTCCACAACCCCACACAAGCATAGCGAGGGAAAACGCCAAATAGTGATGCCTGTGCTGGTTGCTTGAGAGATCCTTTCCGCAGCACTGGAAATCAACCTCATCAAGGAATTAGCGAGGGACGCAAGAGTGGAAAGCTTGGGAGACACACTGTTCAAGTCCTCAGCAGGCATCAACTCAGAAAGGGAAGGGGTGAGTTCCTTAATCAATTCCTTTTGGAGGCAGGTGAAGTGTGCCAAGTAATTAAATGCCTGCAGACCAAATGTAGCTGAGGCAAAAACCCGCTTTGTGTGTCTGTCAATTGCCCGGAATTCTCAATGGGGGGATGGGTAGATGTACTCTGCTCTACCAACTCCTTTCTAGTGACAGCAGCTACCACGATAACATTGACTGGCATCCCTTTTTACCAGAACTGTTTACCCGTGGGTGGGCTTAAGAACTTATCCGCTTGTTTGGGCACTGGCTCCAAAGTATCGGTCTCCTTCCATGCCCTACTGGTGATAAGGTCTATCAGTTTGTCAGCAGAGGGGGAACCCAGGTGGTAGATGGTCCCGTCCCAAACACCTTCAGGAACATGGACTCTTTGGAGGATGGGGGTTGGAAAGACCATCTGCCCTTCAATTTGAGGATCTCCAGGATGTTTTCGGGTGGAGATCTGGGGAACTCCCCCTGCATCAAGGTCTGTATCCTTGGTGAGAGACTCCATCGGAGAGTATAGGTCCCTCCTCTTGCACATCCTCTTCCAGGGCACATACTCTGAGGGGAGCTCAGGGGAGGGCTCGGAAGACCGGGGGGACCCCAAGTGGGGTAACTCCCCTCTGAAGGTCAGTTCAGGTTTGCTGACCGGGAGCAGAATGAGAAGGCTCAACTCTCAGAGATGAGGGGGGCTGGGAAGGGGCAGCTCCAGTAGTGGAGAAAGTCTCCTCTACTACCCAGAAAGCCAAAGGGCTGAACAATTGGCCCTCTTCGTTCCCTGCAGACAAGACCACCTGAGAAGAGGGAGTAGAGCATGCCCTCACCTCAACACCCCCAGATAACACTGGCGCCTGAACTGTTGAGAGTTGAACTACTGAGGGGCAGGGCCGGTCCAAAAAAACTGGACCAAAACCCCTCCAAGGACTCCAGAGCAGTTGCTCGGGTCTGGGACCCAGTCTGCTCCAAGGTGGGAAGAGCAGAGCTGGTCAGGGACTTGGATGGGGTAGAGACAAAGTGGGCTCTACGAGTCCCTGTCACCTCCTCACCATGCACCAGGCCCTGAAAGTCTGAAACCACCTGGGTCGGACGAGGAGATAGAAGTGTAGGGGAGCAGGGGAAGGACCCCAGACCAGATGGGTGGGAGAACGCAAGAAGTCCCAAGTCAATTTAAGCCTTGAAAAAGGACTTCATCATCCTGTCCATGTCAGATAAGAGCAAGCTCCTGGAGGACCTAGAAGAGGCTGAGGATGTGTGTCTAGACCCCAATAACCTCCTGTAGCTCTCTGAAGAATGGCTGCTGTGCCTGAGATCTGTAAGATGCTTCTCTGGGCCAGAACCCGAGGGACAGTCCCCAATCAATATGAGATCAGACATGGGTCCCAGATCAGAGGACAACTGAGGATCTGAGCGCTTAGAATTCAAATGCCTCGGATCCAAGGAGGTCAGATCACCGGAAGGTCTAGTCTGAGCCCGATCAAAAGGCCTTGATCCAGATGCCTTGGATCCGGGAATATAGTCTCGGAAACTCAGATCCAAAGGTCTTGAACTGGAGGGCCCTGGATCCAGGAGTAGACTCGAGGGACCTCTGCACCGACAGTGCTGAGGCTGGAGCCAGATCCCAGGAGCTAGGATCCGACAGCCTAGGCTTCTTAGAGGAAGAGGACCCAAAGATGGAGGGAGCCTTCCTCTTGTGGCCAGAGGGACCTAGCGGGGTCAGAGAATGGTGGACCAACAGACCCCCCCCCCCCGAGCCATCCCTTTCAAAAGTAACTTATTGTGGCACTCAACCAAGGCCCTGGGGTTGAATGTGTCACAAATGCCACATTCAACCTCCAGCTATTCAGCACCAAACAACAGAGGCACTCATTGTGCAAGTCGGAAATGGGCATCTTCAGACCACATGAGGAGCACTTCTTAAACCCTGCTAGTTTGTTGGACATGAGGGAAACAACAGATCAAGCACCAAAGCCAAAACACCAGTCAACCCCGGCTAAACCAAGTCAAAAAACAGCAAAAGCTAACAACTGCATTAACACAATTAACTAATTCAAAAATTGGAACAAGAAAATAAACTAAGCCTAAGTTGCAACAGAAACTCTTCTTAAGGCAGAGAAACTGGCGCCAAAAGGGCTGCCAATAAAAAAAAATAGAAAGGGAAGGGAGGCTAAGAGGGTACAAAACTGTAAGACTAGATCTCTAAAGAGACTACAAGTAAGATTAAAAGCTACAAGACAAAAATAAGGTTTGAAAATGAGCACTTATCCTGCAGAAGTACTCGAGCCAGAGGAATCACGTCTGAAGCGGTTAAGCAGCAAACGAGACCTGTGGGGTTAGAGGGCAGCAAAGGGTTATGGGAGTGGGAGGAGCTCAAGCCAAGGATCTCTCTCAGACGTTGCCAGCTCAGATCCGAGGTTGGATCCTATGACGCAGAAGCAAGGAATAGTGACATGGATAACATCAGATCTATAAACATCCTATGATTCATTAAAAACTTCTTCAAAAAACTTTCTTACAGCAGCAGCTTTCTAGACGCTTGGACTGCTGGTCCCATGGCAGCTCAATGAACTGCTGCACTGTCTTTTCAACTTCACAAGTTGCCAAGGCCAAAATCAACAGATGAGACAAATTGGGTGGTGGCCCAGAAAAGTAATGGATTCAGGAGGTATACATTTCCTATCAGCTCTGATGGACAGTGCCAAATTCCTATCAGGATAGTGCCAACTGCAAACACTTGACCATCTAAACCTTCTTCTTGTCTACCACTGTATCGATAAACCCACTGTTGGAACCTAAAAGAATGAATAAATCTTTAAAGGTTAAGTTCTCAAGCAGGGGGAAAATAGGGAAAGCTTCCTGACTTTGTCAAAGGATGTTGGGAAGGATTACACAGGAGCAGGAGGAACCCCCCTTGTGGGAAACCACAAGCCTAGTCTGTCATTTTAGGTAAATTCACTTTCCATGAGCATAAACTGGGTTTTAATTAAATGCTTTGAAGATTTCATCATCAGTCTTTCCAGTGTCCCAATGATTATTAATTATATTGTTGATATCATAAGAGACAACCGTAAAGGGGGAGAATATGCATGACTAAATTTCCATTCTATTCCTTTTTGCATTATAATCTTTGTAAGTGACAGGTGCAAATATATCATTTTTACTAATGATGACTGTGTATACAGCCATTCTAGAAGGAAATTCATGTCCAAAAACTTTCTCTCTCTCTCTCGATCAACTGTGAAAATTCTTCTTTAAAATCTGCATCATTAGGCATTACCATGGGCAATTAAGTAGTCCTTAACCACATTCTTGTTTATATAACTGTGCTGGTAACTATTATCATGTATATACAAATTATGAATTATTGATTTAAATATTTGGTTATCATCATACTAATCATCTAAAAATAGAATTTTTTTTAACAAAAGTGCAAGTGAAAATTAGTACCAGTAATAATTTCTTCCAACAATGACTTGAAATTCTCTTCACTACCACATCAAAAAATAATAAAATATAAATTCTATAATAAAACATGTAAAGACCAAGTTGATTTATATATTTTCCACCATCTTATCACAATGTTGGCAAATGACGAAACAGTTCCGAAAGCTAAAAACCAAGAAAGACAACAAACACGGGAAAATACAGTATAAACTTTTAATAGTAAGCGCTTTCACGTCAGATTCGGCGCTTCCTCAGACTTTCTAAAACAACTAGCCAGCTAAAGTTGATATCTGTATTAGAAACAGTATTTAGAACACATCTAGAGCCTGTTTACTGCATTTCCTGTGTTGCACTTAATTTAAAATCAGTTTTCTTAAAATTGCATTTTCCCTGACTCTGGCATAGCACTCAAGTGTGGGGTCATTTATTGCACTGTTCTGACTATTTTGCTACTTGTGTATCCCTGCTACCTTTAAACTAAAACAAACAAAAAAAAATCTTGCTTTTTCCCCACTTTCTGACATTTTAGAAAGTTCAGTTACAGATTTGCTGTTCTGAACTGTTTGTAAGTTTCTTGGAGGCCAATGCTTGCTTGGGCTAAAGGGAAGTCTCTGTGTTCACCAGTGGCAGTGGTTTAACACTGAGCAGCCTGCCTGTCCCTGTAGGAGTGTTTACTGCCTACATGCTGTAGTTTTATTGGCCATTTTGGTTCAATTCCAAACTCCTTGACCTCTCTCTCTTAAAACCCTGCTGCCTCGTGGTTTTGGCGTCTTTCCAGGCTTGATAGTTGTTGCTGAAGCACCTACCAAGGGGAGAAAACACTGAGAAAAGAAAGGAGCCACTTTTGAGATTTTAAGTATTTTCTTCTGATTTTTTGTTTAAAATTACTGCTTTGCCGCCTACTTTTCGGCATTTTCCGGCTTGCTAAAGTTGATATCTGTATTAGAAACAGTATTTAGAACACATCTAGAGCCTGTTTACTGCATTTCCTGAGTTGCACTTAATTTAAAATCAGTTTTCTTAAAATTGCATTTTACCTGACTCTGCCCTAGCACTCAAGTGTGGGGTCATATATTGCACTGTTCTGACTATTTTGCTACTTGTGTATCTCTGCTACCTTTAAACTAAAACAAAAAAAATCTTGCTTTTTCCCCACTTTCTGAAATTTAAGAAAGTTCAGTTACAGATTTGCTGTTCTGAACTGTTTGTAAGTTTCTTGGAGGCCAGTGCTTGCTTGGGCTAAAGGGAAGTCTCTGTGTTCACCAGTGGCAGTGGTTAATACTGAGCAGCCTGCCTGTCCCAGTAGGAGCGGTTACTGCCTAGAAGCTGTAGTTTTATTTTGGGTCAATTCCAAACTCCTTGATCTCACTCTCTTAAAACCCTGCAACTGTCTTTTGCGCGGTCTTGCGCACACAGCAGCGTCGGGCAGCGCCGCTTAGACAGGTTTAAACTGTTCCCGGCTCCAAAGAGTATGCTCATCACTTTTTCCCTTAGAACTGCTCTAAATCTCAAAATAAGCACTCTATTTTCATTCTAAAGCTCTGCACTTGCCCGTATAAGTAATCTCATAGGTAAACACTAATAAACTTAAGCACTGCATCCTCTTATACTCCTTTTAAGCACTTGCTCCCTATTGTTTTTTTCTGATCAATCAATAAGTAGTTTCCTATATTATTCAGGCATGTCCAAAGGTCAGTTTCGGGTTTACTCTCCAGTCCAACTGGTGACTCTGGGAATCTTGAGGCAATGTTACAACTGCCTTATGTATACAGACCACCCTCTCCTCCTCCCAACAAGCTCAAATATATGTGAGAGTTGCAACTATATAGCCAAACTGGAGGCTAAGCTCTCTCAACCCAGTACTGGCACAGCCTGTCAGGAGGAGAAGGTAACCACACACACCACACATCCAGTCTCACATAGACCTATCGCATCAGCAAACCAAACACATAAACACACAAAAACATACTCGGAGGCTCTAAATAAAAATATGCCTAAGCAGCAGAGACCTCCAAAGCAGACATCCAAGCAACCCCTACCATGAAACAATACCCACATAGCACATAGCTCACAAAGTCAGTGTGCCACACAGTCACAGCCCTTAAGGCTAAACAACACACCTAATACACTTGTAATAGGTGACTCTATTGTCAGACACACTGACGTCCCACTCACCAGGCTGAACAAGGAGAAGGTCACTGTAAGCTGCCTGTCAGGTGCCAGGATCCGCCACATAATACAAGCACTCAGGTCACTCCAAAGCAAGTACAAATATGACTCAGTCATTGTCCATGCTGGTGTGAATGACCTGAGACGTACCTCCCTGGACTACATGAAGAGATAGAGGAGCTCTCTGATCATGTAGCCCAGACCGGTATGACCCTGACCTTGAGTAGCATCTTACCCTCACCAAGAATGATGCCACAATATAAAGACAAAATAATCAATTTTAACAATTGGCTAAAGTATTGGTGTCATTCAAAGGGGATCCAGTGTCTGTCAGCCTGGGATGACATGCTCAACAAGCCACGTTGCTTCGCTAGGGACGGCTTGCACCTGCCACCCCTGGGTTTTCGAATACTGGCAAAGGATCTTGCCTCCCCCATAGTGCCTTTTTTAGGCAAGGCTCAAAAGACAAACCCACCTCCATAGACAACACAAAGAAAAAAAACTAAGGGCAATACTGCTCAACGCCAGAAGTCTAAACCTCAAGATGCACGCACTCGAGACTCTCCTCAGTATGGAGAATATCGATGTCTGTGCAGTAACAGAAACCTGGTTCAAGGCTCCCGAGAGCACCCCAGCACTAACAGATTATACTTTATACCATGCTTTCCGGCCCCAAAACTCGGACCGAACCACAAAAGGAGGGGGAGTATCCATATTTATCAAAGATACCCACACCTCCAGGTTAGTGGCACTGCACGAAGCATCGGAGACCATCCATGTGCAACTAACAGTGGGCAAAACTGCCTTTCAGTTTGTAGACCACCCTCCCAAACACAGGAACCTCACTTGGCTTTCCTGAGAACACTGGAGAATATGAAAGTCTCTCCAAACACCATTATATTGGGTGACTTCAACTACCCAAACATTGATTGGGAAAACTACTCAAGCCCAAACACCCTTGCCCAACGGTTCCTAGAATTTATAAACTCAAATGCTATGGAACAACTGGTCACCACTCTCACAAGAGGGGAAAACATACTGGATCTGGTCATCATCAACATGGGGTCTCTATGTTCCACACCAGAGGTATACCCCTCATTGGCAAGATCAGACCATAAACTAATATCACTGGACATCCATATTGCATCCCCAACCCCTTGCCAAGGAAACCACAGTGAAGAATTTCTCAAAAGCAAACTTCACACTTCTCAAAACCGAGGTGGAATCCTTCAAAGCCTCTGGGCCAGTGGAAAATACGGCCCAAAATGCAGAATCCTTTACAAAAGCATTCTATGGACACCTACAGGAATGCATGGAGCATGCTATCCCAAATAAAACCAAGACTCACTCCTCCAAAGGCAGGAGACCTGTCTGGTGGACACCGGCCATAAATAAGCTATACAACAGAAGGAGAAAGCTACTACATGATAGAGCAAAATCCCAAAAAGGGAAGGCGTCTCTGATCAGTACTAGCAAGAAACTACGATCCCTCATAAAATCATCTAAGGCCAGCTTCGAAAGAAAAATTGCACAAAACACTAAAGATAATCACAAGGCCTTCTTTAGTTATGTCAGAAACCTGGGAGGTATCTCCCAGACATGCTCTGAGTTAGTGCAAAATGACAAAAAATACAATGAACCCACAGACATTGTCAACATCCTGGCAGAAAGGTTCAGTGCAAACTTCTCCCCCCTTCCCCCAAAAGAGCAAATGTCTATCCCAACAGAGTGTAGCCTTCCTGAGATCACAGATGCACAGGTGAGAGCTGCCCTCTCCAAAGCAAAAAACACAGCATCAATGGGACCAGACGGTGTCCCGGGCTGCGTCTTACATGAGCTCCAAGAAGAACTAAACCCTCATATAAAGTCACTGTTCAATCTCAGCCTTACTACAGGATATGTACCCAAGGAATGGCGTACAGCAACAGTGGTCCCACTCCACAAAGGTGGTGCCACAACAGACCCCAGAAACTATCGCCCTATAAGCCTGACTAGCCTGTTCTGCAAAGCTATGGAGCGTATCATCATGGAAATCATAAACAAAGACATTGGGAACCTCCAGACACTGGATCCTACCCAACTCGACTTTGTCAAGGGCAGATCTTGCCTCTTGAACCTGGTCGACTTCTTTGAAACAGTTACCAAAGCCATAGATGAAGGGAAGGTAGTCCACACAGCCTACCTGGACCTTGCAAAAGCCTTCGACACAATACCCCACTCGAGCATCATAAATAAGCTCACCAGCTTAAATATCAACCCCTATGTCACAAGATGGGTTGCAAACTGCCTCAGGGATAGAACCCATATGGTCAGAATAGCAGGTGCCATGTCAGACTCTAAACCAGTTACAAGTGGCATCCCACAAGGCTCAGTCCTGGGACCTTTCTTGTTCGGTATATATTTCTCCGAGGTACAGGCTAACACGGGTGGACTACGGCTGACCAAGTTCGCAGATGACTGCAAACTGGGTGCTGTAATCGACTCTCCGGCTGACACAAGCATCCTCCAAAAGGGTCTCACAGAGACGGATAACTGGTGCCAGAGCCATGGCCTAAAGCTAAATGCCAAAAAGTGCATAGTCATCCCCTTTGGGAAAAACAAAGTGCCCACAAATTACCACATAGGTGGTAATCCATTAAGTATGGAAGAAGAAATTAGGGACTTGGATACCAAGTAGATAGCAATCTCTCCTTTGACAATCACGTTGCCAAAGTGGTTAGAAAGACCTTCTATATAGCCCACCTCATCATGAAAAGATTCACATCTAGATCAAAAGAGGTCATTGTGCCCCTCTACTCATCACTTATCAGGCCCATAATTGAATACAATGCCCCATTTGGGATGTACCTTACCCAACACCTGCAGCAACTGGAAAGACCCCAAAAGTACCTCACCAAGAGGATCAAGGGGCTCAAACAGATGCCCTATGCAGTTCGGCTAAAGAAACTCCAGCTCTACTCAGTTGCGTACCACCTACTTAGAGACGATCTGTCTGACATATAAAGCCATGTCCAACCCAGAATTAATGGACATGCTTCACCTCAGGAAATCCAAATCCCTTAGAGCTACACGCTCCAGGGACTTGAACCTCAGCACAGAAATAAAAAGGACATGCTGGAGGGACAGATTTATATCCTAGAGGCTCCCCTCACTCTGGAACAAAATCCCAATCCATGTTAGGCAGAGCCCCTCACAGACCCTCTTCAAGAGAAATCTTGACGAGTGGATGGAAGATCTTAAGTTTACCCCTGGGATCTCTTCTGTGTCCCTGCTTGACAGAGGTACAGTAAACTAACCTTAAAAGGGCTACTTTCTGTGACCTACTATACAGAGGCACAGTCAACTAATCTAAAAGGGTGGCGAAAGCCAAACACACTCTGGCTAGGCGTATAAATGCCCTAGGGCAGATAGCCTAGTATCAACCTATGAACAACCAATGACAGTCTCACATTAATTAGCACATGCTGAACAAGCTTAAAAGTAAAAGGTATCTCATAAAAGCAATGCTCAATACAGCATATGAAACATAAAAAAACAAAAAAAAATAACACACCCTATGAAGTATATAAACTGTACAATGATGCTACATATTTATTTATTCAGTGGTCTATCCCTGTTTAATTGAAATTCTATAATTCAGGCCAAAACCTTTATATGCCTGAAGCCTAATAATCCATTTAATCTCTATTTTTTCAGTAGCATTTTTGATATTCCCCAACCTAAGGCTTCTTGAAACTAACTCTAATGCCATGAAAGTAAACTACTGTGTCGTGCCATTTTCACAAATATGCCTGGCCAGGGCATTGGTAGTGTCCTCTTTATTAATAGCGTGTATGTGTTCACATATCCGTTCCCTGAGGGTCCTGTTGGTCTTAGCAACATGCACCAAATGCCCCTCATTTGATGCTGGCAAGTATACTGGATCCTTCGTTATACAATCTGCATAGCACAGAAATTCTTCGGAGGTCCTTGTAGTAGGGTGAATAAACCTTTTGGTGTTACCTATACAACCACAAAAAAAAAGAAGTTATGTACCTACCATAACATTCCATGTTAGTTGTCTTCTTCTCGCCTTCTTTCTTGCTGGTTGGGTTCGGAGCCAATCCTCGGCTCCGACTCGGCCATCTTCAAAAGCTCGAGAGCTGCATACTGGCTCGAGGCCACCCCATATCCCATGATGCCTGGCGCTTGATACCCAGATCTCGTTTGGTAAGACTAACTGCAGACATAATAAGGAAAGGATCCTATCCTGGAATATATAAAACCTCCAGAGAGGCTACTAGACAGAAAGGAATAGCCAGAGAAGACTCAGCCAGCGAACAAAAAAACATAAGGAACTCTTCTCGGTCTACAAGGATAGGGGGATGGAGGGTGGGTCGCAAGAAAGAAGGTGAGAAGAAGACAACTAACATGGAACGTTATGGTAGGTACATAACTTCTTTATGTTAAGTTGTCTATCTCGCCTTCATTCTTGCTGGTTGGGACAGCGTCCCTAGCACCTAAAATCCTGGGTGGCTGATCGGAACAAACTCTTCAGAACAGTGGAACCAAAATCAGCTCTGTTCCTGGAAACCAAATCCAACTTATAATGCAAAATGAAAGTATGTGGGTTGGCCCACATAGCCGCAGCACAAATAGATTCCATGGGCAACCTAGCCTGAAAGGCCACAGAAGTGGCTAAAGCTCTGGTGGAGTGACCTTTTGGTTTAACAGCTAATTCTTTATTCCTCAGTTGATAGACAAATGTGATGACAGAAGTCAACAACCTGGACAAGGTTACTTTTGAGACTGGAAGACCTTGTTTACCCTCAGCATAAGAAAGGAAAAGTTGGTCCGATTTCCTGATATCCTTCGTTCTATGCAAATAAAAGCGTAGTTGCCTGTGAACATCTAACTAATGCAATTTGTATTCCGCACTGTTGGAGTGGTTGGGAAAAAACACAGGAAGGTCTATGGACTGATTCAAGTTATTTTCTGAAGAGACCTTAGGAAGGAAGGAAGGATTAGTCCAAAGAGCAACCCTATCATTGTGGAACACTAGGTACGGAAGACGGGAACAAAGAGCCTGCAGTTCCGAAACTCTTCTGGCTGACGTAATGGCTACCAGAACGAGCGTTTTCCATGATAAAAACTTCAGGGAACAAGAAGCTGCAGGTTCGAAGGGAGGCAATATTAGAGAAGCTAAAATCAAATTTAGATCCCACGGAGGTGGAGGATCTCTCACTGGAGGCCTGAGCAGAGTGGTCCCTTTGAGAAAGGCTCTACACAGCTTATGCGACATGATATTATTTCCCGACAGGCCAATGTGAAAATTTGAAATTGCAGCTAACTGAACTCAAATTGTAGCGGAAGCGGACCCAGAATGGAAAAGTTCCGCAAAAAAATCCAAAATGTGGTGTATAGGAGCTGAAAACGGGTCTATACTCTTAGTCTCTTGCCCAAGAAGAAAAACGTTTCCATTTACTAGCGTAAGTTTTTCTAGTGGTAGACTTGTGTGATGATAGAATAATTTCCCGCACAGACAGAGAGATATCTGGAAACCTGGCTAAGGCTGGAAGTGGAGCAACCAAGCTGTGAGCTGAAGAGATTGCAGGGATTGGTGCAGCCCGCCAGATTGATGGATCAGAAGGTATGGAACTGGGTCCAGAGTCCAAGGCTGCTCGAGAAGATGATGACGCAGGAATGGGAACCATATTTGTCGAGGCCAGTAAGGAGCAATGAGGATCATTTTGCAGCCCAAAACGGTAGCTTTCTGCATCAGTTTTGGAATAAGGGGAAACGGAGGGAATGCATAAAGAAGTCCCTGAGGCCAATCGTGGACTAGAGCATCTCTGAGGGAATGTCCGGGAAGTGGAAGGAGAGAGACGAATTTGTTGCATTTGCTGTTGAAAGGGGTGGCAAAAAGATCGCAGCAAGGCTGGCCCCATTTGCAGAATATTTGGTCCGCAACTAATTGATTCAGAGACCACTCGTGAGGCATGAGAATTGCTCTGCTCAGCCTGTCTGCTATGACGCTGGACTTCCCAGGGATGTGCATTGCGATCAGAAAGCGTTGGGAAGAGATCGCCCACTGCCAGTGTCCGAGTGCTTCTCGACATAGGGGGTAGGACTTGGTTCCGCCCTGCTTGTTGACGTACCACACTACTGACATATTGTCTGTTTGAATTGCAATGGTCCCAGTAGGAAGAGAGTCCTGGAGAGCTTGCAACACTAGCAGCACGGCCCTCATCTCCAAAACTTTTATATGCAGGTGGTACTTGTGAGGGTGCCAGGTGCCTTGGACTGTCCTGCCCTGATAATGCCCCCCCCCACCCGATCAGGGAAGCGTCCATGGTAACCGTAGCAACTGGAGAGGGAAGTACAAATGGTCTGCCTAGGGGTACTGATGTGGAGACCATCCACCATGCAAGGTGCTTTTTGCATGCTTCTGTGATCATAATCATGTGAGACATGGGAAGCTGCTGGAAGGACCATTGGGTGAAAAGCAGCCACTGGAGGATCCTCATGTGAAAACGAGCTAGAGGAACAAGTAGGATAGCTGCTGCCATGAGACCTAGAGTTTGGAGGACGAACCTGACTTGAATTCTCTTGCATGCTAATAAGACCTGTACATGTTGACGAATCACTAATACCCTGTCTGGTGGAAGGCTCGCTAACATGTCTTTTGTATTTAAATTTGCGCCTATAAAGGTGATAGACTGACAGGGAGACAATGCAGACTTTTTGAAATTTATTGAGATACCTAATCAGGAGCAAGTCTCGATAGTGAAGTCTCTGGCTCGCCGAAGGTGATGCCTGGTGGTAGCAGTAAGGAGCCAGTCGTCTAGATATGACAACACCTGGAATCCTTGCCGTCTCAGGTGAGCGGTAACTACTGCCATACATTTGGTGAACACCCGGGGGACTGTGGTAAGACCAAAGGGAAGAGCTCTGAACTGGTAATGGCTGGCTCCCAGCCGGAAGCGGAGGAATCTTCTGGAGCGTCTGTCCATTTTGACGTGGTAGTACGCATCCTGAAGATCTATAGAGCACATCCAATTGTCCTGACCCAGAAAGGGAATAATGGACTGTAGCGTGACCATCCAAAACCTGGTTCTTTGTACAGACCTGTTCAGTCTGCTGAGATCCAGAATGGGTCTCCAGTCCCCTGTCTTTTTTGGTACCAAAAAGAAACTTGAGTAAATTCTGGATCATTGCTGGTCTGCTGGGACTTGCTGGATGGCTCTTTTTCTTAGCAGTTCTGAAATTTCTTGTACTGCTTGATCCCTTAGATTGGGTGGAACATCTGGAAGGGACTTGTTTGACATTACGGGAGTGCAAACAAAGGGTATTCTGTAGCATCTGGATATAACTGACCGTACCCATTTGTCTTGTGTTATGTCTTGCCAGGCTCTTGGGTACAGTGATAATCTTCCCCCGACTGCCTCAGGAGGTGGGCAGTCGGGCAACCCTTCAGGGATGGTAGGAGGGCTTCTCTCAGCAGCATTCTCTGCTGCCCTGGTTTTGCGGACCCCCACTGCTACGAGGGCGGCGTCTATTATTGTTCCCCCCTCTGCCCCTGGATGGGAACTCACCACGTGTGTTCAGCAAGGCTCCCTGAGATTTCCGGAACCACATCTTTCCGCTCTTCTGACCCTTGGGATATGGTCTGGAAGGAGTAGAAAAACGGACTCCCACGGCAGAGAGAGTCTTGCCTTCCTGTTCACATTTGGTAAGGGTGTCCTTCACCTGTGATCCAAAAAGAGAGGAACCATCAAAGGGGGTGTTGGTGAAAGACGCTCTGAAAGGTTCCAAAAGTTACATAGCCGCATCCAAGCGTGTCTCCTTAGAGCAACACCTGTGCCTGCGGCTCTACTCGCACCATCGGCTACATAAGAAATGAGCCTCATGGAGCAGTTCACCACTGAATTAAGAGTCGCCAGCTGGGAGGCTGCCTTAGCCCGGGCCCCCTCAGCTGATGGATCTTGGAGGGTATCTCCAAGCTCTTTAAGGAGATCCCTTTGAAGGCGGGTAAAGTGGCACACACAATTCAGAGATCTCATAGAAAAAGTCACTGAAGAGAACATCCACTTCCCGTATCTGTCCATCGTCCTGGACTCCTTGTTAGGGGGATGGACAGATGAAGAAGTTTCAGCCAACTCCTTCTTCGTGGCCACCGCTACCACCATGGCATCAACAGGGACACCTTTGGTCAAAAACTGTTTATCCTGTGGTGCCGTTATGAATTTAGCGGGTCTTCTGGGGGTGGGTTCCACTGTGTCTGGAGCTGACCACGCTTTCCGAGCCACCACGGACATCAGTGGGTCGAAAGCCAGACACACCCAGGAGGTGGAAGGTCGGGATCCAAACGCATCCAGGAATACCGACTCATCCTCAGAGGGGCTTAGGGTAGTCCAGTTCCCCCTCTGCCTAAGCATCTCAAGGATGTCTGAGAATGAGACATCTTCAGAGGGGGATCTCGGGGACCCTTCCGAATCCTCCAAGTCGGCATCTGATGCGACAGACTCAGGGGAGTCAACATGCTTCCTCTTGCATTTCCTCTTACGAGGTGGCTCCCCTGAATGATCAGGGGAGGCCTAGGAAGCGGAAGATACACCCAAGGGAGTGCGCCCTGGTGCGTTGGTTCCCCACGCTTGGGGTCTGGAAGAGGGACAGAGGCAGACGCAGGCACCTTAGTGGGAGGAGCCAGTGGGGATGATCGTGAGGCTGACTCAGGAGCCAGCACGCTCATCACCTCGAAGGCGTCCCTGCTCGGATGCCGAGAAGGCTCCGGTTCCTAAGAGACCGGAATCCCTCTCCGCACTGAGGGGGATGGCTCCGAAGCTGATGTAGGAGCTGAGCTCACCTGCGCCGAAGCTCCGAGAGGGAGAACAGGGTCAGACAAGGGTCCGATGCCACTCGCCCCCTCGGAGTCGACGAGGGAGTCTCAGCGCCCAGACACTTCCAAGGACGGTACCAAAGAAGTGATCGGAGCCGACGACGGAACCGAAGCAGAAGGTATCGGTGCCAATGGTTCCACGACCCGAACCCCAACGAACTCCGTCTCCAAGCTCAAGGAAGGAGTTGGAGGAGGAATAACTGCAGATATGGACGGAGCCGACACCTGATGAGGTGGGCTGGACAACATTTTTGCTAGGGCCTGCGATTTAAACAGCCTACTGACCACTCTCTCCACGTCATGATCGGATAGTCTTGAGGACCGAGAAGATTGGGACTGATGACTGTGCTCCGATTGGAGCAGAGGAGACCTCGAAGCCGAGCGTATCGACTCCAGGGAGGGAGACCTAAATCTCTTTCGACTCCCCGTCGGCTCCAAAGGGAGAGTCGAAACAGACTGGGAGACAGGTAAATTGGTTCCGGCCGGAACCGAGGCTGAAGGAACAGCTTCACCCATCGACGGCTCTGAACTGGGAGCCGAAAATTTTGGTGGCTTAGAGGCCTTCATGGGCTGAGTCTTTGCTGGTGAATCATGTTTAAGTAATCCACGTAGGATTAACTTATTTTTACGCTCCTGCAGGACTCTTGGGCTGAAAGCATGGCAAACTGAACATGAGTCCTGCAGGTGCACGGCGCCGAGACAATAGACACAAGAAGTGTGACCATCTGTCAGAGACATCTTCTGACAGCATGAGTCACACTTCTTAAATCCTGAGACCTTAGTATCCTTGGACATTCCTGAAAAGGAAAAAGAAAACTAAGGACAACACACAAAGAAAATTAGGATGCAAGTACTACCACACACACTAAGTTAGGACGCCCAAAACACAGCCAAGAAAACTGACAATATTTATATAAGCTAGACAAAACAAACTAAGTAAGAGCTAAAAGTTTTTTTTTTTTTTTTTTTTTAAATAGAAAAAGTGAAAAAGTTTAGCCTCTAATTTAAACGGCTACCTAAGAAAGTGAAGGGGAGAGGGGAAAACTCTCTAACAAACGAGTTTTCTGAAGGGATAGGGAAAAGTTGAAGAAAGAATACTACACGTGTATATATATATATATATATATATATATATATATATATATATATATATATATATATATATATACACATAAAGATTAACTAGTATAAACAATCTACACTAACAAGCTATAAATTTTTATCAAAAAAAATTAAATAATGAAAATATACGACCTGAGTCAGTAGACAACCTCGCAGCAGAAGCGGCAAACGAGATCTGGGTATTTAGCGCCAGGCATCATGGGATATGGGGTGGACTCGAGCCAGTATGCAGCTCTCGAGCTTTTGAAGACAGCTGAGTCGGAGCAGAGGATCGACTCCGAACCCAACCAGCAAGAATGAAAGAGAGATAGGCAACTTAACATTTATACATTCGACATCCGAAGGTACCTATTCTGCGAGATGTCTAAACATTTTCATTCACTTCAGTCTTCACCTAACATAAAAGATGTTTAAGTGATTTAGAGTTCTTCTAAGTGAATCTAGGCCTATCAGCAGCTAAACGTTTAAGGTCTTCATCAGCCATAAGTATGTTCCAATGTTTGTATATTAAATCAAGTATCTGTTTGTTAATTCTGGAAAAGGAATTACCAGCCTACATCTTTCCAATTTGTCTTTATTTGTTTAGTACACTCATTGTCGACCTTATGATCTCTGAAATATGGTCTACCTTTACCTTTTCTATCTGTCCTAGTCCCCTCTATTGGTAGAGTATATTCAGTGTGTTTATATCCTCTAGCTTGGAAATTCTTCTCTAACCGGTGTAGCTCTAATGTACATTCATCATACTTATTAGTCAGCCTAGATGTCCCAAGTCCTTGACCCCTTACAACGTTTTCATATATGTGGGGTGGATGCATACTGTACCATGTAAAAGGTTATTCCTTTTGCAAGTTTTCTTGTGGATAGTGCTAGTTATCATCTGTTCTTTCCTCACTAAATAAACATCCAGACTCGTACACTAACCTGGTGATGACTTGTTGGGAGAATATCCATATTGCAACTCATGCTGTTTACTCTAAAGTTGGTGCAGTACTACAAAAGGTTTTGTGGATGACATTTTCCTTTTGTGGAGTGGTACTGAAGCTGAACTAAAAGAATTTACTGCATACCTTAATAACACCACTAGTTTTTTTACATTTTAGTGGGGAATGGTCTCTGAAACAAATTGATTTTTTGGATGTTCATTTAGTAAGGAATGAACAGATGATAATTAGCAATGTCCACAAGAAAACTTACAAAAGGAATAACCTTTTACATAGGGACAGTATGCATCTACCCCACATATATGAAAACACTGTAAGGGGTCAAGGACTTGGGACATCTAGGCTGACTACTAAGGATGATGAATGTACATTACAGCTACACCGGTTGGAGCATAATTTCCAAACTAGAGGATGTAAACACATTGAATATACACTACCAATAGAGGGGACTAGGACAGATAGAAAAGGTAAAGGTAGACCGTATTTCAGAGATCATAAGCTTGACAATGAGTATACTAAACAAATAAATAAAGACAAATTGGATACATGTAGGCTGGTAATTCATTTTACCAGAAATAACAAACAGATACCTGATTTAATATACAAACATTGGAACACACCTATGGCTGATGAAGACCTTAAAAGTTTAGTTGGTGATAGGCTTAGATTCACTTACAAGAACTCTAAATCACTTAAACATCTTTTATGTTAAGAGAAGACTGAAGTGAATCAGAATGTTTTGACATCTCACAGAATAGGTACCTTCGGATGTAGAAGATGTAATTTTTGTGGTTATATAGGTAACACCAATAACTTTATTCACCCTACCACAGGGACCTCCGAAGCCTTTCGGTGCTATGCAGACTGTATGATGAAGGATCTAATATACTTAGCAGCATGCACCAAGTGTCCCTCATTTTATGCTGGCAACCAACAGGACCCTCAGGGAGCGGATATGTTAACACATACACGCTATTAATAAAGAGGACACCACCAATGCCCTAGCCAGGCATATTTGTGAAAATGGCACTACACACACGTTTACATTCATGGCATTAGAGTTAGTTTCAGGAAGCCCTAGGTTGGGGAATATCAAAAATACTACTGAAAAAACAGAGATTAAATGGATTATTAGGCTTCAGGCAGATAAAGGTTTCTGCCTGAATGATAGAATTTCACTTAAACCATTTTTAAGGGATAGACCACTGAATAAATAAATATGTGGTTTTACTGTGGAGTTTATATACTTCATAGGGTGTTTTATTCTTTTTTTTTTTTATGTTTCATATGCTGTATTGAGAATTGCTTTTAAGAGATGCCTTTTATTTTTAGGGCTTGTTCAGCATGTGCTAATTAATGTGAGACTGTCATTGGTTGTTTTGTATTATTTAATAAATTATATCTGGCTAGTTGTTTTAGAAAGTCTGAAGAAGCACTGAACCTTTAGTGAAAGCGCTTATTATTAAAAGTTTATACTGGATTTTGCCGTGTTTGTTGCCTTTCATGCTTTTTATCTTTTCAAACGGTTTATACTTTGTGGAAGGCACTTCATCCTCAGTGAACTTTGTTTTAGATTTTGGAAATGATGAAACAGTTCTTCCTCCCATTGCTACTTTGCTTATTTGTTGAAAGAGCTCATCATGAAAAAACGTGTTTTAACACCAGTTAATGCCAAGGTACACACAACACAAAAGTCTTTCTCATTTACAAGATGAGTGTAAATGCACCAATAAATGTGACATTAACTTCCCCAACCCCAACTTCCTGTACTCCCATGGAGATACAAAATTGCCTCAATCTATATTAACGCTGGTTTATTAAACAAGCAGCATCTCTGGAACACAAGATTTGCAAAGAATGTACAATGCTCTCTTATAAATTTTGTACAGTGCTTAGTGTTTAATTTACTACTTCATCTATCATATAACATATGGAATTTCTACTGCACAGTCTTTTTTAATGCTCATGAATGCCTATCATGCTGTTCATTCACTGTACTGTGTAGTATACTACATGAGGACTAAACCTGGAAATGGTCTATGTACATCAGTGTTCAACTGAGTTAACAAATTCATAACAAAAATGTGCATTAATATTACTATCTGCTAATGTGGCTTTACCTGACAAATAACTCCTCACCATTTCTAAACATTAATTTCCTGGTATGTACCAGTGGTTTATCCAAAAAAGACAGAGATGGGAGGGTTGCTAATGCTAACTAAACATGGACATTAGCAATCATTAATTAATATTTATTTATTATTTACTTATTTATTGAAATTTGTTTACAGGGAAAGACCAACTGTATAATTTTACTCATTTCAGCTGAGAAGAGGGAGAAAAGCTCCACAAATAAAAAAGCAAAAAATACATTTATATAAATGCAAACCATACCTCTTAAGTGCCCAGATTTTCGCCTGATATTTTCGGTCTGTTCCTCATAAATTTGTGAATTTCTGGATTTTTGTGGCATATCAGTGAGAAATAAATTCACTAAATAATGACAGATGTTTGAATTTCAGACTTCATATAGTTCATAAAATGCATGGTAACACAAGACATTTTATTGCAGCAACCTTTTAAGATTAAAAGAGCAATATTTAAAATGTGTCTCTATTTTTGCGGTTTTGTCCTCCCATTAATTTTGGCTTTGTCCAGATTTTTTGTTCTTAGAGGTTGACAGCTATGGTGCAAACTGATATACTTCAAATGCACAGATTAACACAACTATTAATACACATGATATGTGGAATAATACACATACATCATCATCAAAATAAGATAAATACAATATCATGTAGCACTGAAAGATGCTGACATGTTCTAAGTGCAAGAATTTAATACTCGCGCATAAAGCAAAACAGTGGATAAGGATGAGGAGATGAAAAGAGGACAGAGTTAGAAAGAGCATTTGTTAGAGGTAATAAGTGAAGTAAATATGGGAGGCAGGTAAGATAATGAGTAAAAGCATCATTAAGAATAACAGAAATAAAAACAAGGAAAAGAGAAAGGTTGACTACAGATGTTATAGGAGAAGGGGCTGAAATTTTAGCCAGGAGTCAAAGAGGAATTCTTTTAGTTGCAGTTTAAATAAATGAATATTGTACATTGCCCTGACTGATGTAGGATTGTATTCCAGACTTTTTGCTATATGGTGTGAGTACAGACTTTGACCGCAGTTTTTATGAGGCTTATGGATGTCAAGAACATTTTTGTTAGAAGATCAAAGGGGATGATTTGGGAGGTAGTGATGGAGAATTATAGCTGGGCAAGAAGAGGGATTAAATAGCTTTGATTAAAACAAGTTGGTTATACTTTAGTTGGTAGGATAATTTTAACTAATTTACAGTTTTAGCACAGAACACTGATGTGTTCTGTGACTTGTATGTGCTCCAAATTTAGCTATCTTGTTGTAACACTGTTCTAGTTCAGATTTTAGGGTTGCCTGGAGAACCATATAAGTATTTTAATCTCTCTGAGTAAGTATGAGGCAGCAAGCATGACTCTGGTGGATGCAGTAAGGAATGTTTGGCTCTATATAACAGCATGCCTGGATTTTTTGTTATATTGCTCTGTATATCAAGATCATAAAGAGATCATCATCTATTGTAACCCTCAGCAGTTTTGTATGGGGCACTACTTGAACTGGCGTATTATTTAGGGATGTGATCTTATTTTTCTCATGGGTAAGTGATTTTGGGTAAAACAAAAGGAATTTGGTTTTCTATGGATTAACAAGGAGATATAAAGGCAGTTTTCAATAAAGTTAAAGGCATGTTTTTTAAGCTTTTCTAAATTTTCTAGATTGTCTGAGACAGTTAAGGGTGAAAATATCTGCATACTGTACAAGGGATGCCTGTTGTACTTAAGTATGAAGATTGGTTAGAATAATATTAAATAGAAGAGGTGAAGGAAAGGTCCTTGTGGTACACTTGTAATGATGGGGAGATTATGGGAAAGGGGAGAATTTCATTTGACTGCCTGGTAGCATTTTGACAAGTACTTACAAGTACAGCCCCAGTACTTAGTGTACTCATCCCTTATTCTCTTTTCATATTTTGCGTATTAAGAAATTTACATATTAAGCAGCAAAGAGAGAAAAAAAGAAAGCATGTCAATTTTATACAAACATTAAAGTCATTAGAAAATGTATAATCTCAGCTACTAAGATTATACCTAGGTGATACTTCTTGCTCGTCCTGACCGACCCCCCCCCCCCATCCTAGTCTCCCCACACTATCGGGATTATTTCCTTCTTGTTTTCCTACACTTTGCCTTATTCATCAGGTTTCCCTTCATCATTTCAGCGCATCATAACTGCTAAGACTCCAGTGAAACAAATTAATTAAGATGGGAGCTAGGGTCTCTTAGCTTCCCAAAGGCATGAGGTTCTTGATGCTTTGAGATACATTTTAGAGATTTTTCCAACCTCTTGATCTAATGATGACCTGAACAGACATCATAAGAAAGCAAAGAAATTTAGCTTTATTTTCTTTTAATGAAGAAATAAGTTTATGTTTAAGATACTTAATATTCAAAGCTGACAAAATAGTAATCCTAAATATACTTTTCCAACCATCCAACATTTACAGGCACTTTTCTGATTCTATACACCTCATATGCATCAATGTTGCACAGAAACAGTAGCCACAGTAAATGTTTCCAACTTGATTCAGGCAAAAATCACATTACTCACTAGTTTGGCTTTGCAGGATTAAACGACAGCAACCTTTATGCAAAGACAGGCCTCCCCCACCAAGCAATTATACCTAATTAGTCTCTTTACATAGCCCTTCTCATGTGTTCCTCTCTCTTTTTAAGTACTTCTTACTTTCCTTTGTCATCTTTTTGTGAGGCAGATAGAATTCAGCACACAATGCATCTCTTTTAGCATGAACTTGTTTGCCAGCTTAGAACTGCATTCTTCTTTCTGAAATCAACCTAGCTTATGTCTATATTAGATACTCTCTACAGTACAGTCAGTTACATTTTCAAGGATTCTGCCTGCTATAGTCAGCTTGTAAAATTCTTCCATACTCCAAAACTAGAATACATAGACACAAATGAACATAATATATTCAGAGATAGCAAAGACATATTCATCACACCTAACATCTCTGGCTGGGTATGTTGCAGAAAGGTACTTCAGTAATGGGAAAAACTTAAAATGTGTGGTTCAATAAGGGGAAAAAAATTAACATGTATCAAGATGTTTCCTACTATTTGTGTCACAGAAAAGAAGTTATATGTACTCACCATAATGTTCCATCTGTGTTGCCCATTTTCATTCTTCCTCAACTGTTGGGCTCAGATCCAACTCGGCTGCTTCTTCCAGATGGTACAACACAAACTCTTAAGCTCCTCCCTTTACACACAAAGCCCTAGTCACCTTATATATCTCAGATCTAGTCTGCTGCCCACAAAGAGCATGAAGTTCAGACACTCTTCTGGTAGAAATAATAGCAACTAAGGAAATAATCTTCTAGGCCAAAAACCTAGGTCTGGAATTGGATCCAGAATACAGGATGGATGTAGCAGAGGAGGCCAAAGGAAGGGAAACCAAATCTGATGAGGCCAGTAAGGGGCAATGAGGAGAACTGTACACTTCAATCAAGATACTTTCTGTAGAAATTTGAGAATTGGGGGGTCAGTGTAAAGGAGATCTGGAAGGCCAAACGTAAAGTAGAGCATCCCTCGGGGACTCCCCCACTGTGGATTTCATGGCATAGAACCTGCTGCACTTGTTATTGAGAGGAGATGCAGACAGATCACAGGAAAGGTTGGCCCCACCAATAAAAGATCCTCTTCCCCACCTTCATGTTGAGAGACTATTCGTCAGGCATTAGAACAGACCTGCTTAACTTGTCTGCAATTATGATGGACTTCCTCAGAATGTGCTTTGCTGCCAGAAAGCAATTGGTTGAGATCACCCATTGCTATGCTCTCATAGCTTCTAAACAATGTGGAGAAGATCTAGTTCCCCCTTGTTTAATATACCAGACCACTGACATACTGTCCATCTGCACTGCAATAGTCCTGGCAGTCTTTGAAAGCCTGCAACTCTAGGAGGACAGCTCTCATTTCCAGGATATTGATGTGCATGCTGGCCTCTTTGGAAGACCATGTGCCTTGGACCGTCCTTCCCAAACAGTGTCCCCCACCAAATCTGAGAGGTGTCTGTGGTCATTGTCACCTTGGGTTGAGGAAGAACAAAGGGAAGGCCTTCTTGTATTTGACTGGAATGGATCCACCATACAAGCTAACTTTTGCAAGCTTGCATTATTTTGATTTAACTGGACAAAATTTGATGAAGAACAAACCATGGGTTGAGTGTTTCCAGTGAAGGATCCTCATATTGTACCTTGCCAGCTGTACAAGAGTGATTGCTGCTGACATGGATCCCAATGCTTTTAGTATCAGATGAGCTGAAAGAGAAGAGCTTTGAATGATCTTTTTGACCTGGGACTGAATTGTTTGAATCTAGGACAGAGGAAGAGAAGCTACTTGAGTGACCATACAGAATAAAAGCACTGATGAATTCCAAAATCTGAGTTGGTTTGAGGTGAGATTTGTTGTAACTGACAGTAATCCCCAGACGAGAGCACAACTGGAGTAAGTAGTCCTGAGCATGAATTAGGTTCATGCCTGGTCTGAGTGGTTAGGAACCACTCTTCCAGAAATGAACACACTCGGAATCTCTGAAGTCTTAAGTGAGCTGCAACTACTACCATACACTTGGTAAACACCCTAGGGGCTGTGGTGAGACCAAAGGGCAGTGTTCTAATTGGTAATGACTAGCTTCCAGCCAGAAGCGTACATATCTCCTGAGCTGCCTGTTCATTTTTATGTGATAGTAAGCATCCTGAAGATCGTTCAAGAACATCAAGTCATCCTTGTGCAGAAAGGGCAGAATGGACTAAACTGTGACCATCCAGAATTTTGTATACTGAACTGATCAATTTAGTTTGCTGAGATCTAAGAATGGTCTCCAGTCCCGTCTTTGTTGGCACTAAAAAGAATCTTGAATAAGTTCTGGACTTTTTCTGGTCTGGGGGGGCCTCTTGGATGACTCTTTTCTAGCAGCTTGTTTATTTCTAGTGCTGCTGCTTCCCTCATGAATGAATCTGAAATAGACTGAAGGGTAGCCAACTTCAAGGAAATCATACTCTCTGCCTCGAAGGATATGGTCCCAGACAGGGATAGGTTCCTTGATTAAATCCCTCTGGAGTTTTTTAAAATGTGCCAAATGCTTCAGCGATCTGAGGGCAAAGGTCGCTGAAGTATAGACATGCTTCCCAAACCTGTTCTTCGCTTTAGACTCCATGTTAGAGGGGTGGACAGAGGAACTTTGCTCTGCCAGTTACTTCTTAGCGGCTGCCGCTATAAACATGGAATCAACGGGTACTCCTTTACTCCAGTGTAGTCTATCCTTACGTGGTGCCAGGATCCTATCTGGTCTCTTAGGAACTGGCTCAGATATGTCAGCCTCCTTCCATGCCCATCGAGAAACTAAGTCAATGAGCTCATCGGCGGGTGAAATCACCCAGGAGGTATAGACAGGCCAGCTCCAAAGGCTTCCAGGAACACTAACTACTCTTCGGAAAGCTTATGGGGGAACTAACCATCCCTTTATTTTAGGAGTTTTAAGATATCTCCTAATGACACATCATTGGGTGGTGATCCCTTTATCAAAGTCATTGTCCTCAGTGACAGACTTCTCTGGAGATTCCAAGTGCCTATTTTTCCACTTCCTCTTTCAAGGAACCTTCTCAGTGGGATGTTTGAGGGGAGGTATCCAAAGAGATAACTATATCCTGTTGGGTGGTCTCGAGACTGGTTTGGGCTGGCTGCCCCAGTGCAACAGATGAATAAGGCTAGAATGGGATTGGGGAGTTGGAGCCTAATACGGTAGAGATGTTTGAACTCTTGGGATAGAGAAGGCTCTTTCTGATAACTCAAAGGCAGAACACCGGGAGAAAGAGAAACCAATGGATCTGACAAGGCAGGCTTACAGACCATCGGCTCCCTTCACCCCCACAGAGAAGCCACTATAGGAGGGAGTCAAGGCTGAGCTATCTAGCGTCGAAGCTCCAAGGGGTAGAGATGGCACAGACAACTTCAGAATCCAACAACCCGGAGCCAGCACAGACGCTACAGCTCCAAGAGTCATCTGGCTCTGAAGTACACAGCACCAGACAGTCCAGAGACACCATCAGAGTCAAAGGTGCAAACATCTTCAGATCAGAGTCAGACAACTCCAGGATTTTTGGATCTAATGGCTCCAAAACAATAGGTCAGACTGGAGAAGGAGCTAATATCAAAGGTGTGGTACCAACAAGGGTCTCTGGACCCGATGGGGTTAGAGCTGGGAAAACTCTCATTTGTATCTGTGTTCTGAAAAACGTTCTCATCATTTGGTCCACATTAGCTTCGGATAGACTCCTGAAAGACTGAATGGATGATGTTGTAGATGACAGTCTTGACTGGTGGTAAAGAGATGCCAAAAAGGGCGATGGAGCCAACAGGTGATCAAGCTCTGACAATAATTGAGGTGAATGGATCCATGGTGATTTGCTGGCTCTATGTCTTGGATCTGAGGCAGTCGGATCCAACATTTCTTTGCTTGTTTGAGAGGTGGCTCTGAGGATGGAGCCAAAACAGCAAGTATTGTTAGATCAGATCATCTCTTACGAGGCTCTTTGGAAAGAGAATCTCCTTTTTTTGTCCAACCTTTTTGGGGTTTGAGCCCCAGAAGTCATACATGCAAGTTTTGAGGGCAGCAAGCCCCTGACAATTGCCATATTTTTATGATAAATTAAGGCACAAGAGTTAAATCCCTTACAAATGTCGCAGACAGAGTCAACATGGGAAGGTCCTAAACAGCACATACACTTTTTGAATATGCCTCAGAAATGGGAATTATGTGGCTGCAGACCATACATTTTTTAAACCTTAAAGGTCTGTCAGACATATTAAGGAGAAGGCAGAAGTGCCAAAAGAGTTTGGAAGAAAACTTTTTTTTTTTTTTTTAATATTATGAGGAAAAGAAAATTACCAAAAATGGTAAAGCTTGAGAAAAAGAAAGAAGTCCTAAAAACTACTATAAAGGAACAGGATAACAGCAGGGGTAATCAAGATTACTCTAAGACTAGAAAAATACTACTACTATAACAAAGGGAGGAAAAAGAGAAAGGTATAAATGCTATAAGGATTATAGAAAAAATAGTTAACGCACAAAAATTCTAAAGTCTCACTCAAGAGTTATGTGGTCTGAACACTATGGCAGCAAATGAAATCCAAGGTATGTATTGCGACAATGACATTGTGGGTAAAAAGAAGAACTCGATAGTTCTGACAGAAGTGACAGAGTAGCCTCTGAAGATCAGATCTGAACTCAACAACTGAGGAATGAATGAAAATTATATCAAATGATACATTTATGTTTAAGTGTTACATACAACATTTAAAAGGTCTCAACAATGAACTCAGAATGCTTCCAAGATGACACTGATCAAAAGATTAATTAGAGCTTTCTCAGTGTAAAAACTGGTGCTCCATAGCAGAATCTGTTAATTGAGACTACACAATGTGTTTAAGTTCCAAATTTTGGCATGAAAAAGAAGCCAAGACCTACATTTATAAAGATACAATTCTACCAGCAGAGAGAGATGATCCTGGAAAAACTGTGGTAGATGGGGAGAGTATTATAAATCGGGGAGAAAGTACAGTTGTGTACACTTACCATAAATGTAGATGTTCAAGTGTATTCACTGCTGCAGTCATCATCTGTGGGTTATTCCTGATGTGGTTGTCCTTGGCCGGCCCGAACACCAAAGTCAATGTTTTTTTTTTTTTGCATTGGCTGCAGTTGCTTGTAGTCTGACGTCAGGTCATCAGTGCTATAAAGCAAGGCAGCCAATGTCATTACATCAGTTTTTCTTGTCCTAACCCATCAGAAGCACAAGGAAATAAGGAAAAGTGGTCCTGGTGGCTAAAACCACCAAGGGAAGCTTATGTCCCCCTAGGGGAAGATGCTATATGGGGGATAGAGGGAGGGAAACCAGGACTGCAACAGTGAATACACTCAAACATCTACATTTATGGTAAGTGTACACAACTGTACTATATACTTCGCGTTTCACTGTTGCAGTCATCAAGTATGGGAGGAGTCCCAAAGCTGAGGAAAAGGGTGGAAGGATAGGTTAGAATACTAGGTATGGGTCGGGAGGCCCTGCAGAATTGCAGAGACAAACCCTGCCCTAGACTTAGAAAAAAGAGGTAGGTGGTAATGCTTTGTAAAGGTATGGACAGGGGTCCAGGTGGCAGCTTCCAAGATGTCCCTGATGGGGATTCCTCTGAGGAAGGCTGTGGAAGTGGAGGCTGCCCTAGTGGAATGGGTAAAGATAGACTGGGGGGGGGGTTCCCATATAATCTTCAGTATAAGTGGATACAGTGTGATATCCATTTGGAAATGGTTTGTTTGGAAATGGGCTTCCCCTCTGCCCCAGGGGGAATGCTGACAAGTAGTTGGCCTGTTTTTCTGAAAGGTTTAGTATGGTCCAGATAGTATCTGAGTTGTCTGTGCACGTCTGGCGAGTGTAGACTTCTTTCTCCCTTGTTTTGAGGGTTGGGAAAGAAGGTGGGTAGGTGTATGGCCTGGTTGAGGGTCAAATCAGATACCACCTTGGGCATAAAGGAGGGTTTAGTCTTCAGGGAGACCATGTCTGCATGGAAAATGATGGAGGGCTCAACAGCCATGAGAGCCTGAAGTTCTGATACCCTTCTGGCTGAAGTGATAGCTAGTAGGAAGGCGATCTTCCAGGAGAGATATTTAAATTCTGTAGAAGCAGCAGGTTCGAAAGGAGGTAAGGTTAGTTTTTCTAGAACATAACTCAGGTCCCAGGGTGGCATAGGAGGTCTTCTGGGAGGTCTGACATTAGAAGCCCCTCTGAGGAATTGCTTAATCAAAGGATGAGAGAAGAGGAGTGGGTCTGAATCATAATGGGCAGAAATGGCTGAGGCATGGATTTTAATAGAGGAGAAAGAGAGGCCACTATTGAGTAACTCGGCTAGGTAATTGAAGATAAGAGGGATGGAAGGATGGGAGGTACAAGCCCCTTTGGACTGACTCCAGGATCAGAATATTTTCCATTACCCTGCATATGATTTTCAGGTGCTGGGCCTTCGGGCTTCTGTGATGACGTCTACGACCTGTTTGCTTAACAGGGACTCCTTGTCAGCTTTTAAGGTATAAGCCATGCTGAGAGATTGAGAGTCTGTAATTCTGGGTGCAGTATCTTTCCCCTCACCTGGGTCAAGAGGTCTGAGATGAGGGGAAGCTGCTTGGGGGGCTGTAAGGTCAGGGCTGCGCAGTAAGGGGTACCAATGCTGTCTGGGCCAGTCTGGAGCGATGAGGATAGCGTTTGATCTCTCTTCCCTTACTTTGATCAGTACCTTGGGAATAAGGGGCAGAGGAGGGAATGCATACACAAAGAAGTTGTTCCAGGGGAAGGCCAAGGCATCCACCTTCCATGCTAGGAGGTGATACTCCCTGGTACAGAACTTTTGCAGCTGGTGGTTGAGGTGCGAGGCAGAGAGATCCACTTCTGGAGTCACCCACTCCTGAATGATGTGCAGAAAGATTTCCCTGTGCAGCTGCCATTTGTGGGGGTCCGGTAAGTTTCTGCTTAGGTGGTATGCCAGGTTGTTGTTGACCCCTGGTAGGTATTGGGCAATTAGGTGTAAACCTATGGAGGTGGCTGTAAGCCAGAGGCTCATGGCTAACCTGCACAGGGGGTAAGACTGGGTGCCCCCGTTTGTTGATATACCACATTACTGAGGTGTTGTCTGTTTTTATAAGAACCACCCCTGGCCTGAGATGGGCATTGAAAGATGTTAGAGCTTTTTGTACTGCCTTCATTTCTTTCTGATTGATGTGCAAGAGAAGTTGCTGGGCATCCCAAAGACCTTGGATGCACCTGCCTACTAGGTGAGTGCCCCAAGCAATGTCTAAGGCATCGGTGGTGATGGTCTGGCTGGTAGGACAGAGGATGAAGGTAAGACTCTTGTTCCTGGCACAGGCCTCTGCCCACCAGAGAAACTCAGCCCGTATACATGGGATCAGAGGGAGAGAGGTCTCTAGGGACTAAAAGTGCTGGCACCAAAGGTTCTTTAGATACCACCGAAGTTTTCTTATGTGAAGCCTGGCCAGAGGAGTGAGAAGGATGCAAGATGCCATGCATCCCAAGGCTTGCAGGAATTTCCTCACGGTGAGGTGATTTCTGGAAGCCAGCTGGGTAAAGCAGAGAGGCAGGAAGCTCTGCTTTTCTGGGGATAGGAAGGCCATTTGGGACGCGGTGTCTAGCACAGCTCCCAAGAAAAAGATCTTCTTGGTGAGATTTTGCTTTGATTTCTTCTCATTGATGGTGAACCCTAGGGAAGTTAGGAGTGACTTGACAAAGAGAAGGTCCTGGAGCAGTTTTTCTTTGCACTCTGCCTGAATGAGGCAGTCGTCCAGGTAAGGGTAATCTGTATACTTCTCTGTCTGCAGAATGCTATGGCCGGGGCCAAGCATTTGGTAAATACTCTGGGTGCAGTAGATAAGCCAAAGGGCAGCGCAGAGAACTGAAAGTGATGTGAGCCTTCTTTGAAGCACAGGAATTTCCTGCATGATTCACTGATGGGGATGTGGAGGTAGACATCTATGAGGTCTAGGGTCACTAGCCTGACATTTTCTGTTAGCATAGGCAGCAGCTACTGCAAAGTTAGCATTTTGAATCTGGGGACCAGGGAGGTATTCAGAATGGATAGATCCAGGATGGGGCGCCAAGTGCCCTCTTTTCTGGGAACAAGGACTAGTCTGGAATAAAAGCCATTGCCTGTTTGATCTGAGGGGACAGGTTCTACTGCCCCCTGGGATATGACTGTATGGTCCTGTTTCAATGCCTCTGCCCACTGATTTGCAGGCAAGTCTCGGTATCCTCTTGAAATTGGGAGTTTGCTGAAAGAGAATTTGTATCCTTGAAAAATGATGTATAAGACCCACTGGTCCTTTGTTACAGAAAGCCAATTGTCTTTGAAGACAGAGAGCCATCTTCCTAGTTTTTGATGAGTGAAGGGAGGGCAGAGGGGGGAGGGTGAGACCTTGTGTTTGCCATAGAAGGTTGGCTTAGAACTCTCTGCATTAGAAAGGAAGTGGTCCATTGTTTGCTTCTTTGCTGGCCCTGGGATAGGGGGCATGGATGGCCTGCCCCCACGGGGCTTACTTTGGCCCTGTCTGCTAGGTGCAGGGAAGGCCCAGTGCTTAGAGGGAAAGGTCCTGCTGAACCTGGGAGGTTGAACCTGAAAGAAATCTTTTACTGTTTGCATAGATTTTGTAAAAATCAAATCTCCGAAGAAGACAAGGGAACCAACGATGAAATAACTGAGTGAACAAAGTAAAAAAAAACACAGTGTTTCCACACAGCAGGCTGATAACAAAATAAATAGTTTATTCAGATAAGGTATGCACTTTCACGGACAACATCCACTTCATCAGACCAAGATAAAAATTGTACTTAAGTTACCTCTATATAAGCATTCAAACAAGTCAATCAGGTAACACACATAATTAAGATCACAATTAACATACATAATATCAGATGTCTGCGAAGTGCTTACATAAATTAACCTTAAAACACTAAAACCATTGGTAACTCATGTACCATAATATATACCCCTATAAAAGTCTAGCAATTTACAAATAAAATTTAAATTTCATGTAAAAATATTTATGTAGAATATTAAAAGTCATATAATTACCATTACTTAAACTACAAAAAAAAGAATAGAATATTCAGTGCTTAAGGGCCCCGGCTTTTAAAAAAGGTTTCAGTGAAACTTTATTGTTAAGGCCAGGGGGTCTTTCAGTCTGAAACCATATAATCCATTTCTGCTCACTAGCTTCAGTTTTGTTGCATATATCACCTCCCCTCAGGGTACTAGGCATTATCTCTAGAACTAAGAACTTAAATAATGGCTTACTCCTTCTTTAGCTACACACATAGCTAGAGCACTAGTTTCTTAATGTTCCTAATATCCCTGAGATGTTCAAGTATCCTATCCTTGAATACTCTATTGGTTTTTCCTACATAAAAAGAAAAACATTCAGTGCAATAACAAAAATATACTAAGTTTTTGGTCTGGCAATCTGCATAAAAAGCAATTTGCATCCTGAAACCCAATTGTGGATGTATAAAGTGCCCACCTGTATGTATATGCATGCCATACACCTTCTACAGATGTATGTCTCTTTCCTTTCAGATGCAATACATGATTGAAAAAATTGAAATTTATGACAAAGCTGGTTCTTAAGTGAAAAACAAATAAAGAACCACGTCCGAAGCACAAGGAAGAGGGTTTATTCGGAAAACATAACACAAATCATACAACTTCACTTACTTAGCACTTTCACCATTACACATGACATCATCAGAGTAAATGAAAATCAAAAATTCCATACATCAAATATGCGGCCAATCACATCAACAATAAAATATACATTCATTTAAATAAATAAATGGATGAATGCCGTGTTGTCCAAGCTAATATTGTGAAGGATATCTAACATGTACTTACATTCAAACATTCAAATGAAAAATAAAAAAGTTAAAAAGTAACTATAACCCACTTTTTACATTATATTCTGTTGGCCCTGTCTTTCAAAACAGGTTTTAGAGAAATATATTCATTCAAACCCGGTGGGGTTGTAGCATCCAAGATTATTTGCCATTTGTATTCTAATAATTCTACCTTCAACCTTTCATCCCCACCCCTCTCGACGTGTGTCACCCTATCAATAACAAAGAAAATAAATTTCTTGAAATCAACAGTGTGTACTGTGCATATATAATGATTTATGTGTGTTCTTATTTTTTATGGCCCACAGGTGTTCTGCAATCCTATCTTTTAACTTGCGGACAGTTTTGCCCTCATAGAATGCGTTGCAACTGACACAAGTGGCAATATATACCAACTGTTGTGTGTTGCAGCTGCACCTACCTGGGCACCTCAAAGTCTTCATGTAATTGGACACCAGTACGTAAGATCCATCATTGATGAACCTGCAAAATTTACAGGTTCCACACTTGTACATTCTAGAACACTTGTGAATAGTTCTATGTCCCTCCAAAATTTCTTTAATGTTTTTTCCCCTAGAGTATACTATTTTGGGAATATTCCCCATTTCGTGTTTCACAGTTTCATTAAATACTGTGTCCCACACTTTTTTCACTACATCAACAACACTACCAGTTTGACTGTTATATTTCAATACCAATGCCTTACCATCCAAAGGATTGGTCTTTGGAGTTATATTAGTGTCATTGCCCCTTAAAATGGGTTTGTATATACTCCGTCTTTTCTCCAAGACTTCATTCCTGATTTTTAAAAACATCTTAAGGGGATATCCCCTGTCTAAAAAGAAACCAATAAGGGTATAGACTTCTCTGATGCAAATGTCATCATCACTTACAAGTCTTGAGAGTCTTACCATTTGGCCCTTCATTATTCCTCTTTTTTGATGTGGGGAGTGACAACTATTATAATATAACAAGGAATTGCTATGGGATGCCTTCCTAAAATGTTGCTGTGCAAAGTGTTGGCAGATTTAGTCAACTTGATGTCCAAAAAAAAAATATTTCTTTTTTGTCCCACTTGCTAGTAAATCTAAAAAAGGTTGTAGTGCTATTTAAATATTCAACAAAGGACATAGCTTCGTCCTCATTGCTCTTGCAAAGTATTAGTATATCACCTAAAAAGCGGTTATAAAGAAAAATTTTGTCATTGTATGATGAACCAAATACAAACTCTTCCTCCCAGTGTAGAAGGACTAGGTTAGCAAATCCAGGGGCACACTTGGCCCCTATTGCCACACCTGAAATTTGCTGAAAAGTTTCCCCTTCAAATGTCACAAAATTGTTTTTTAACACCATTTCCATACATGATGTCATCATATTAATTTTAGCAGCATTTGTGCCAATAGCTACGCTATCTTTGATCAATTGGGAGACCAATTTTGTGCTTTCTAACAATCCTTTTTGTACCTTTATTAAATGGTACAAACGTTTTGTGGATGACATTTTTCTGCTATGGCAAGGTACAGAACAACAGTTGAATGAGTTTTTTGCTATCTAAATCAGCTAAATGGCTTTTTAAGATTCACATATAAATATTCGGCCGTTGAAATTGATTTTTTAGATGTTAAGGTAACCAAAGAGGAAGTCTGTACCTCGTCTACTTCCATGTACAGGAAAAGTGTAAGAAAGAATATTGTGTTACATCATAGCAGTATGCATCCAAAACATACTAAGCTGAATGCACTTAGGGGGCAAATTTTTCGTGTGATGCGATTATATAATTATGATGGCAAGCTGATTAGTGCTCTAGAGACTCTTAAACAAGAATTTTTAGAGAGAGGATATAAGCTTGGACTTATTGAATCACAGATTACTGATGCTTGGCTTGAAAGACAAGGGAGATGTAGACCATACCTATCAGATGTTTCAACTACTGACAGAGTTCCTCATACAGTTGTCACCCTTAATTTGACTCAAAGATACAATATTGATCATAAGGTGAGGATGCCCTTAACTTATGCTAGTGACATCCACATAGTATGTGATGTCATTAGCAGCAACTGGGATATTCTTTCCACTATAAATGAATTAAAGGGGGTTATAGGACAGCAACCTAATTTTACATTTAGAAACAATAGGTCACTTAGGAACCAGCTTTGTTATAAATCTCAGTTTTTTCAATCATATATTACATCTGAAAGGAAAGGGACATACATCTGTAGAAGGTGTACGGCATGCACGCATATATATACAGGTGGGCACTTTACACATCCACAATTGGGTTTCAGGATACAAAGTGCTTTTTATGCAGATTGCCAGACCAAAAACGTAGTATATTTTTGTTACTGCACTGAATGTTTTTCTTTTTATGTAGGAAAAACCAATAGAGTATTCAAGGATAGGATACTTGAACATCTCAGGGATATTAGGAACATTAAAGAAACTAGTACTCTAGCTATGCGTGTAGCTAAAGAAGGAGTAAGCCACAGATTTAAGTTCTTAGTTCTAGAGATAATTCCTAGTACCTTGAGGGGAAGTGATATATGCAACAAAACCGAAGCTAGTGAGAAGAAATGAATTATACGGTTTCAAGATGACAGACCCCCTGGCCTTAACAATAAAGTTTCACTGAAACCTTTTTTAAAAGCCAGGGCCCTTAAGCATTGAATATTCTATTCTTGTTTTGTAGTTTAAGTAATGGTAATTATATGACTTTTAATATTCTACATAAATATTTTTACATGAAATTTAAATTTTATTTGTAAATTGCTAGACTTTTATATATTATAGTACATGAGTTACCAATGGTTTTAGTGTTTTAGGGTGAATTTACGTAAGCACTTCGCAGACATCTGATATTATGTATGTTAATTGTGATCTTAAATTATGTGCGTTACCTGATTGGCTTGTCTGAATGCTTATATAGAGGTAATTCAAATACAATTTTTATCTTGGCCTGATGAAGCGGATGTTGTCTGTGAAAACGCTTACCTTTTCTGAATAAACTACTTATTTCATCAGCTTGCCGTGTGGAACCACCGTGTTTTATTTAACTTTGCTGCATAGATTTTGCTTTGTCTTGCATCTTTTTAAGCACCTCTTCTGTTTTTTCCCCAAACAAGTGTTCCTTATCTAGGGGTGCATCAATACGTTTAGACTTGACATGATCAGGGAGAGGTTGTTCCTTCAGCCAAGCATGTCTCCTAATAATGGATCCTGTCACTGCTGCCCTGCTACAGGCTTCTAGGGCGTCATATCCACATTGTAAAGAGTGTTTGGCCAGTTGACAAGCAGAGTGCAGTAAATCTGCTAACTCTTTTGAATTTAGAGAGTCAGGAAAGGTAGCAATCTTCTGTTTTAATTGTTCCAAAGTGAATTGTTGATATTTTAACATATGGAACGGACAACTGAGTGCTCTGACAGCTAAGGTTGCAGAGGTGTGTACTTTTTCCCCATATGTATACAGCTCTGGAGTTCTTGTCAGAAGGAAGAAAATTATTGGCATAACTAGTCTTACCTCCTTAAGGTCCCTGTGTAATGACCTCTGGGTCTGCAGCAGGATTTCTGCACAGGTATTTGAGAGAATCCGGTACTCTGTAGTACCTCTCAGGTTTACTGGGAGCAGGAGGGAGGGCGTCAGGGGCTAAGCTGGATTCATGAAAAACATCATCCATCACTTCTAAAATAGGAGGGATGGCCAGGGGCCTGTGCTGTGGTAGGTCCAGAAACTCTCCAAGTCTTTTCTTAGACTGTGGGAAGTCCTGAGATTCCCACTGGAAATGTTCACTGAGGGAGTGGAGGGTTTTCCCAAAGAAAATGTCCTCTGGAGGGGAGGCAGAAGGGATGGATTCCGCTGCATTTGAATCCTCATAAGCAGTTAAGGGATGCTGTTCCTCTTCAAAAACTGAACAGCCAGATTCCTCATTATCCTGTTCTGTTATAATTTCTGGAGAAGGGTGCCTTTTCCTTTTAGAAGTTGAGGCCTGACTACCCCGGATAAGGGAGATGAGATCCTCCACCATTTTCAGCATTTATGCTTAAGATGGTGCAGCAGTAGAAAGATGGTGGCTAGAAGCAAATTTCCTAGGAGTGGCCTGGCTTCTAGGCCTGAGAGAATCCATCAGTCTGAGAGAAACGGTAATCAGATGAGAAGACATTGCTTTTTGTCTACATTTGGGAGTCTGAAATGCCTCCTCAGAAACCAGTGGTTGCATTGCAGCTCTGGACCCAACCGAGGCAGAGACAGCCAAAGGCTCACAAGATGAAGATTTCTGCGGCATACCGGACTCCGAAAGGGTCTCGGTAGAGCCCTGCATAGATATCGAATCGGGCATCAGGGGCTTTGAAAGCGCCTCACTGAATTCCGGAGAACTGACTACCTGCTTAGCGGTAGCATCATCAGAAGGCTTAGCCTTGTGTGGTCTGTCACTATCTTTATCTCTATTTTTTTTGGAATGTCCACAGACTGGTGGCTGACGGACGCCATATCGGAATGCGAAGACAGAACACAAAAATAACTGTCTACAAAAAGAGCTCTACAGCAAATGGTTCTTGCATTAAAGAGGGCACAGAACCAGCAATGGGGGATGTCATGGTCTGGGCCTAAACAAATGACGCAATAAGAATGGAAGTCTCGGTGTGGGATCTGCTTTCCACAGGCAAGACAATTGTTTACTTTTTCAGACATCGGTTAGTGCAAGATAAAACGATCCCTAACGGGGTACTTAGCTTTAGACATTTTCAGCTGAAATTCAACTTCTGGTAGCGACTGACCAGCACCCGTGCGAACTGCTTCTGTTATGGACTCCACAGCAAGAAAGATTGATGTAATGATGTCGGCTGCCTTGCTTTATAGCACTGACAACCTGATGTCAGTCTACAAGCGACTGTAGCAGACGCAAAAAAAAAAAAAAAAAACATTCACTCTGGTATTCGGGCTGGCCGAGGGCTACCATAAGTCGGGATAACCTACAGCTGACTGCAACAGTGAAACACGAAGAGCATCAGACTGTTTGTCAAAAATGACAATTCGCTTTATACAAGGCAGAAGTGAAACTGACAGGCAGATGTGACATTCAAGCTGCTCTCCAGATTTCTGCAGAATTTTTTTAAGTTTAGTCAACGAGCAGAATGGGGCTTTGCTTCTGACAGTAATAAAGCCCATACATAGACTTTCCTTGTGAAACCTTTCCCTTTTCACCAAAGAAAAATTCACATGCAACAAATCACACAGGAGTTGACCAGAAGAACTAGCAGTACCTTGTTCTTGAACCAGTGACTATTGTTTTGAGATGGAGAGGTTCAAGAAGAAAACAAGCAACTTTATAAATTAGTTAATAAGGAAAAAAACTAAAATGTATCAGTCTTATTAACTACATGAACAGATCTGTGAAATGTGAATTTTCAAAAACTGGTTGAAGAAAGACTTGAATATTGTTGACTGTGCCGAGCTAGTGGGTGGACTGTGAAGCATACACCTAACTTTGTGTCATTAATGTTTAAAAGGTCACTGAATGGACTGAAGTAGCCACTGTAAGTAAAACAGCTTTTTATACTAATATTTATATAAAATATATCTGATGTAAAATGCATGTTATATTGTAAAGCAGCCTTGTACAGTATGCAGTCAGAAGTATTTTAAATGTGAGGTGGGGTGTGTTATCAGTGACTGTTGCACATGTTAAAGATAGTAAAGCAAGAAAGTACTTGCAATAGAAGCACAGGGTTGGCATAATTGTTGAAGTGTTTGCCTCACAAAGTACCTTTAGGAAAATTGTCTAGGTTTAAAATAGCCTAGTACTTACATTATGAACTAAGTGTAAGCTTTCCAGACTTTACATTTTAACAAGGTAAGAAAGGTTAGATATACAAAGTTAAAGTTAATAAAATGTTGTGTTCTTGGGCTGATGGGGTGGGGAATGTAAAAGTGTACAGATCACAGTATATGTTGAAGAATCATTTTCCAGTTTTTATATATGGGGATATCTAAAATAATATCCTTGGTTTAAGCTGTAGACAAGGATTTTATTAAACAAATGGACTTGAAAAATAAGATAACATTATGAAAGCCATGGATATGCTAGTGCTTTCTTGTGTTTGTAAAATCAATAGCTATGACTTTCCAGTAGCAAAAGCTTTCAGTGGGACACAAAGTCTACCAATTCAGGCAATCATGACAGGGCTAGCAGTGTGTTCTGAGTGAAACTTGCAAAGATTCTTTTATGCATCTGCAAAGTAGATTACTACTCTTCTTGGAGAAAACTAATCTGCAGGTGCAGGAAATTAATCATGAGAGATCTGAACACTATCTGCCGAGTGAAGTGTATAACACAGAGTGTAATTACCTTTTAAGTAAACATTAGCAAACAGTTTTGTGAAAAACTAATGAAGTTGTAAACCGTGTGAAATGAATCAGTTCAACAAGCAGTTGCCGCCCCTGCAGTCTTAATGCTTTATGGACTTAATATAACAATGTACGATTTAGTTTATTAAAATATAGCCAGTGCACTTTGTTATTAGGGCTAAAAGTGAGCATTTACTGAAAGCACGCATATTGCTTTTTTTATACCTGGGAGGGGGATACAGATAAAAAGAACAGACAGCAATTAGTGCAAACGGGAACACAAGCTGTAACATGTGCTGTAGTGTGCATAACCTTAATTTTAGATTCAGTAATACAGGTAGGTGAGCCATCAGTTTGGGGCAACTGCTCCTTTATGGAGGGGTAAACATTTTTTTAAATTTACATAGTTTTGTGTACTTGTGCTACATTAAATGGGGATTATGGGGTACTGAAAACATATTTAGTTTTTTGTTTACTGTTTTCACTGAAACAAAATATCTTGAAAATTATGACAGGTTCAAATTAAGAAAACTACACAAGAGATAAGCGTGTTTGAATTATATTAAGAGGTGTAGAGTGCAAATAGCAATGTTGCAAGAGACACATCTGGATAGAAATGAGCATGTGAATTTGAAAAAGGAAGGATTTAAGGGTGGACATTCAGCAAAATATCAAGGACACAGAAAAAGAAAAATAATATTGAATAGTAGAAGGGTTCATAGGTGTGTACTAGGCTAATGGCCCTGGAGCCTTTACAAGCTTTGCCCATAGGATTATCCTGGCATCGTGCCATCCAACCTTAGTTCCCAGTGCCTCAGTCAAGTAGAGCCACTGGAGTGATCTCTGGGGTGAATTTTCTATTTCCCCATCCATTCATCAAGATTTCTCTTGAAGAGGGCCAGTGAGGTGCTTTGTTTGACATGTAAGGAAGTCTATTCCATAGCATGGGCACTCTCTGGGATATGAACCTGTCCCTCCAGTTTGTTCTGTTGATTGTGGTATTGAGGTTGAGGTCTCTGGAGCGTGTGGTGCAGAGGGATTGGGATTTCTTTAGATGTAGCATTTCTAACAGAGCTGGATCACACATGGATTTCTAAGTCATGCAGAGATCACCTCTAAGTAGGCGATATGAGACAGAGAATAGTTGGAGTTTTTTGAGTCTGTCCATATAGGACAATTGTTTAAAGCCTAAGATCCTCTTTGTGAGGTACTTTTGCGGCCTCTCCAGTTGTTGCAGGTGTCTAGTGAGGTACATACCAAATGGGGCACTGTACTCGATGATTGGGCTAATGAGGGAAGAGTAGAGGGAGACAATGGCCTCTTTCTTCCTGGAAGCAAAACCCTTAGTAATGAGAGGTGCCACATAGAAGGACTTTCTGACCACAGTGGCAATGTGGTGGTCAAAAGAGAGGTTGCTGTCAACCTGTGTTCTCAGATCTCTTATAACTTCTTCTGTGTTCAGTGGACTACCATTGATGTGGTAATTCATGAGAACTAGGTTTTTCCCAAAGGAGATGACGACACATTTTTTGGCACTGAGCTTAAGGCCATGGTTCTGACGCCAGTCACTGGTCTCAGTCAGGCCTTTCTGTAGGATGTCAGCATCACTTGGGAAATTAATAATAGCTCCCAACTTGCAATCGTCTGCGAACTTTGTCAGCCAGAGTCCTTTCATGTTGGCCTGGACTTCAGAGAAGTAGATACCCAACAGGAGAGGACCGAACCCTGTGGGACATCACTCATGACAGTTCGGCAGTCTGACTTGGTCAGCTTTCACACTGTGGGTTCTGTGAGCCAGTTCGCAATCCACCTAGAGATATAGGGGTTGATGCCTAGCTTAATGAGTTTTTCTATGATTCTTGAGTGGGGAATAGTATCAAAGGCCTTGGCCAGACCAAGGTAGGCTGTATGAAACACCATGCCTTCAACCACAGCTCTGGTGAATGATTCAAAGACGTTGACCAGGTTGAGCAGGCATGATCTACCCTTCACAAAACCAAACTGTGTGAGGTCCAGAGTTTGGAGATTGTCTATATCCTTGTTTATTAGGTCCATGATGATGCATTTCATAGATTTACATATCAGACTCGTCAGGCTAATGGGGCGACAGTTCCCAGGGTCGGTAGTTGCTCCTCCTTTGTGGAGAGGGATGACTGTAGTAGTGCACCATTCTGTACGGACAAAGCCTGAGGTGAGGCTGTGACTGAACAGGGCACATATGTGAGGTGCCACTTCACTCTGTAGTTCATGTACAGCACAGCCAGGGATATTGTCAGGTCCCACAGAAGAAGAATTCTTGGCCTTAGACAGTGCTGTTTTAACCTGTGCAGCAGTAATACTGGGTGCCTGACAATCTACTGGTATTCTGATTGGTCCTTAGGTAGGGGAGAGAGTAAAGTTGGCACTGAATTTGTCGGCCAGTATATTGGCAACGTCTGTTGGCTCGGTATAGGAGGTACCATTGTGCAGCAGCTCAGAGCAAATATGGGTGTATTGCTGTGGAGATTCTTTACATAACTACAGAAGGCCTTGTTGTTGTCTTTACTATCTGCTGCAATTCTGTTTTCATAGCTGGCTTAGAGGGTTTGATGAGGGATCTCAACTTTTTGTTGAGGCTGATAGGGGAGTTTTTCCAATCTTGGGACTTCACCTTATTTTGCATCAGTCTCCTCCTGTTGTAGAGTCTGTTTATGGCAGGGGACCACCAGATTGGGTTCCTCTTTTTGGAAGAAAACTTCTTGGTTCTATTGGGTATGGTGAGATCCATGCATTTGTGTACATGTTCACACAGGTTCTTTTTTATTTTTTATTAATAAGTACTGTTTCCTTGTAGAATGTTTAGTGCTGGTAGCACTTTTGTGCGCTACAATAATTGCTACAAGACGTCTGGTAAAGTGCTAGACTAATAAGCTAGTAAAAGTGCAGAAGAAGAGAGAACTAGCAGATTAAAGGAAAAATTGAAGAGCAGACTTTTTTGCACCATTCAGAAGCTTACAAACAGTCCTGGATACAGCAAATCTGTACCTGGACTACACTAGTTGCAGGAAAGGCAGGAAACAAGCAGAAAAGTGGGCTTTTAAACCTGAAAGTTGAAAGAGATGGAGAAAACTGTCCAAACGGCCAATAAACTACAATTTCTGTGCCAAAAACCACTCCTCCTGTGGTAGATAGGCTACCTAGTGCTTACCACTCCCACTGATAAGCTAGAAGGCTTCCCTCCAACACAGAAAGACTTGGGGGGCTCAGAAGCTTACAAACAGTCCTGGATACAGCAAATCTGCATCTGGACTAGACTAGTTATAGGAAAGGCAGGAAACAAGCTTAGAAGTTTTTTTTTTCCTTAGAAAAGTAGCTAAAACCGCACTAAAAACAATTCAAGTAAAGTGCAAGCTAGCACACCTGGGTGTGTAGCAATATTAAAGCAAATACAGTTTAAATAAATGCAATTTATTTGAACTGTATTCTGACCTGAATTCAATTAATATTTTATTCAATTCTGAACAGTTAAAAAGTGCCAAGAAGCACACTCAATCAGTACACACAAGGAGATTCTAGCAAAGTTTTTTATTTTTTATTTATTTATTTTTTTTAGTGATAAATTATGGAAAAAAGATAATAAATAGAAGTTATGTTCTTACCATAACGTTCCATGTTAGTTGTCTTCTTCTTGCCTTCTTCTTGCTGGATGCGTTCGGAGCCGACCTCGGCTCCGACTCGGCCACTCTAAAAGCTCGAGAGTTGGTTCCACCGGCTCGAGGCTCCCCTTATATCCCACAATGCTAGGCGTGAGTTACCTCAGATCTCGTTTGTAAGCTAGGCCCAGCTTATAATAGTAACAGAATAACTATAAACAAAGTCCACCTCTATAAACCAGGGAGAAGAGAAGGGTGACCTACATCCTGATCCAGGAAAATATGCACAGCAGCATATACCTAAAGTAAAGAGGTGGTAGAAAGAGAGGTCACAATCAAAACTCCTCTAGGTCTGTCCAGGCCAGGGGGAAGGAGGGTGGGATGCAAGAAGAAGGCGAAAAGAAGACAACTAACATGGAACGTTATGGTAAGAACATAACTTCTATATGTTAAGTTGTCTATCTCGCCTTCATTCTTGCTGGATGGGACCGCGTCCCTAGCACCTTGTCCCGGGTGGCCTAACGGAACAGACTCTTGAGAACAGTGGAACCAAAGTTAGCTCTATGCCTAGAAGCTAAATCCAACTTATAATGAGAAATGAAAGTGTGAGGAGTAGCCCAAGTAGCCGCTGCACAAATGGTGTCAATAGGCAGTCTGTCTTGGAAGGCTATAGAAGTAGCCAAAGCTCTGGTAGAATGGGCTTTAGGTTTGTTAGGCAGCTTTTGGTGTCTAATTTCATAAACAAGGGAAATCAGAGATGTTAGCCATCTAGATAATGATACCTTTGAAACTGAAAGTCCCTTTCTGCCTTCTGCATAAGAGACAAACAGCTGGTCAGATTTTCTGAATTGTTTGGTTCTATCCAAATAGTACCTTAACTGACGATGAACATCTAGCCAATGCAATTTTGGTTCAGACGTGTTACAGTATTCTCGAAAAAACACAGGAAGGTCAATGCTTTGATTTAGGTTAGGCCTTGAGGCTATCTTAGGTAAAAAAGACGGGTTGGTTCGTAAAGATACCCTGTCCTTATGGAACAACAGATAAGGAGGTCGACAGCTGAGTGCATGAAGTTATGAAACTCTTCTAGCTGAAGTAATAGCTACCAGAAAGAGTGTCTTCCATGATAGCAATTTTAAAGAACAGGAGGCTGCAGGTTCGAAAGGGGAAAGAATCAAAGAACTAAGAACTAAATTTAGGTCCCAAGGAGGAGGAGGATTTCTTATAGGAGGTCTGAGTAGAAAAACTCCCTTCAAAAAGGCTTTGCAAAGCTTGTGGGACATTATGGCAGACTCTGAAATGCCCACATGAAAGTTAGAAATAGCTGCCAATTGAACTTTAAGAGTAGAAGGAGATGAACCTGCATGGAAGAGTTCAGCTAGAAAATCAAGGACCATTTGGATGGAAGCAGTGAAAGGATCTATGTCCCTTCCTTGAGCCCAATAGGAAACGTTTCCACTTACTCAAATAAATCTTTCGAGTGGAAGATTTATGGGAAGCTATCAAAATATCTCGGACAGAGTGAGATATCTGAGGAAGCCTGGCTAAGGTTGGAATTGGAGGAACCAAGCAGTGAGGTTCAGAGAGGGAAGGGAGCGATGAAAGTGACCCGACTGATGGATCAAAAGATCTGGAACTAGGTCCAGATGCCAAGGTCGCTCCAACAGAAAATGATGTAGAAAGGGGAACCAAACCTGTCGAGGCCAGTAAGGAGCAATGAGGATCAACGAGGCCATCTGAGTGATAGCTTTCTGTATCACTTGAGAGATTAGTGGGAAGGGAGGAAATGCATACAGAAGTCCCCGGGGCCAAACTTGGACTAGAGCGTCTCTGCTGGGCTGGCCTGGTAAAGGGAATAGGGTGAAATAATCTCTGCACTTGCTGTTTTGGGGAGTAGCAAAAAGGTCGCAGCAAGGCTGACCCCACTTGAGAAAAATTTCTCTCACAACAGAGTCTTTCAGAGACCACTCGTGAGGCATGAGGATAGCTCTACTCAACTTGTCCGCGATTTGATTGGACTTCCTGGGGATGTGCGTTGCTATCAGAAACCGCTGGGAAGAAATCGCCCATTGCCACAGTCTGAGTGCTTCTCGACACAGGGGGTAGGACCTGGTTCCGCCTTGTTTGTTGATATACCACACTACAGACATATTGTCCGTCTGGATTGCTATCTTTCCCAAGGGAAGAGAGTCTTGAAGGGCTTGCAACGCTAAAAGCACTGCTCTCATCTCTAGAACATTTATGTGCAAGTGGCATTCGTCTGGTTGCCATGTGCCCTGGACAGTTCTGCCCTGATAATGCCCCGATCAGGGAGGCTTCCTTTGTCAGAGTAGCAACCGGAGGGGAAGGGACAAAGGGTCTTCCCAATAAGAGCTGAGGGGAAGACATCCACCACAGAAGATGATTTCTGCATGTTTGCGTAATCATGATGGTGTGGGACATCGGAAGTTGCTGGTATGACCATTGCGTGAAGAGCATCCATTGAAGGATTCTCATGTGGAATCTGGCTAATGGAAGCAGAGGTATGGCAGCCGCCATAATCCCCAACACTTTCAGAACTAACCTGGCTTTGATTCTGTTGCTGCTGAAGAGGAGCGAGACCAGTTTGTGTATGTCTGCTATTCTCTGATCTGTTAGTCTCAGACATGTTGACTGTGTCTAGATTTGCGCCTATGAAGGTAATAGTACGACAAGGCGACAAAACAGACTTTTCGCAATTTATTGAAATGCCTAAATTTTGACAAATGCGAAAGGTGTAGTCCCTGGCCAATAGAAGAAGATGCTTGGTGGGAGCTGTGAGGAGCCAGTCGTCCAAATATGGAAACACCTGGAATCCTTGACGTCTCAGGTGAGAAGCTACCACTGCCATGCATTTGGTAAACACCGGGGCAGTGGTGAGACCAAAGGGCAGGGCCCTGAATTGAAAATGACTGGTTCCCAGCCTGAAGCGGAGGAATCTTCTGGAGCATCTGTTCATTTTTATGTGATAGTACGCATCCTGAAGGTCTATAGAGCACATCCAGTTTCCCTTTCCCAATAGGGGAAGGATGGACTGCAGCGTGACCATCCGAAATCTTGTTTTCTTGACTGACTTGTTCAAGATACTGAGATCCAAAATTGGTCTCCAGTCCCTGTTTTCTTTGGAACTAAAAAGAACCTGGAGTAGATTCCGGATCCTTGCTGGTCTGCTGGAACTGGCTGAATTGCTCTTTTTGCAAGCAGCTTTGAAATTTCCAAAGCTGCAAGATCCCTTTGAGCGGGTGGAACATCTGGAAGGGATTTTGTTGATTGGTTTGGAATGCGAACGAAGGGAATGGAATAGCCTTCGGAAATGATGGACTGTACCCATTTGTCTTGAGTCAGGGATAGCCAGGCTTCTGGGTACAGTGACAATCTTCCCCCGACTGCCTCTGAAGGTGGGCAGTCGGGCAACACCTCAGGGATGCTGAAAGGGCTTATCAGAGAAGGCTTCTCGATTGCCCTGGTTCTGGACCCCCTGCCTCTAGGGCGGCGTCTACCATTGTTGTCCCCCTCTGCCTCTGGCGGGGAACCGACTCTGTGCGTCAGGCGAAGTCCCTTGAGATTGTTTGCGGAACCACATTTTCCCACTTTTCTGGCCTTTGGGGTAAGGCTTAGAAGGAGTAGAAAAACGGACTCCGACGGCAGAAAGAGTCTTGCCATCTGTCTCGCACCTAGTTAAGGTTTCTTTCACTTGAGGACCAAAAAGAGATGATCCACAAACGGGGAATTAGTGAATGACGTTTTAAAGGGGTCCGCAAAGTTGCATAGCTGCATCCAGGCATGCCTGCGTAAGGCCACACCTGTCCCTGCGGCCCTGCTCGCTCCATCAGCCGCATAAGAGAGGAGGCGCATGGAGGAGTTAGCTATGGAGTTCAGGGTAGCCAGCTGAGTGTTCATCTTGTCTTGAAAACCCGCAGCCGTAGGATCCTTCAACATGTCACTCGCTTCTTTGATCAAGTCTCTTTGAAGACGAGTAAAATGGCATAGGTAGTTCAGCGAACGCATAGCAAAGGTCGCTGACGAGAACATCCGCTTCCCGGACCTGTCCATAGACCTAGATTCTTTGTTAGGGGGATGAACAGGCACTGAAGGATCAGCTAGTTCCTTCTTGGTGGCAGCAGCTACCACCATAGCATCCACAGAAACACCTTTTGTGAGAAATTGCTTGTCAGTTGGTGCTGTTATAAATTTGGAAGGTCTCCTGGGGGTAGGGTCCACTGAATCAGGAGCCGTCCAGGCCTTCTTTGCAACCACCTGCATGAGGGGATCAAAGGGGGGGGGACCCAGGAGGTGGAAGGGCGAGAGCCAAACGCCTCAAGATACACAGATTCATCCTCCGAAGGGTTAAGGGCTGGCCAATTTCCCCTCTGTTTCAGGATCTCTAGAATGTCTGCGAAAGAGACATCTTCAGAAGGGGAACGTGGGGAACCTTCGGAATCCTCTAAATCTGTGTCAGAGGTGACAGACTCAGGTGAGTCTATGTGCTTCCTCTTACACTTTCTCTTCCTAGGGGCTCCCCTGCCAATTCAGGGAGGCCTCGGAAGAGGATGAGATCCCCACAGGGGATTCTTGAGGAGCTGGCTCTCTGCGGGCTGGGATGAGGGAGTGAGTCGACATAACCAAAGGCACCGAAGAGGGAGGGGCGGACGGAGCCGACTGTGGAGTCGAACAAGGTTCCAACACACTCCGCATGACCTCGAGCACCCTGTCCGGCAGAGCCAGAGGTCCCCGGTCCGAGAAGCTGAGAACCTCCCTCGGCACCGACAGATGGCTCCGAGGCCGATGTCGGAGCCGAACTCACCAGCGCCGGCACCGAGAGGAGAGGGGTCGGACAAGGGTCCGATGCCACTCACCCTCGAGCCGACGAGGAAGCCGCGCCGAGATTCTTCAAAGAAGAAATCAGAGCCGACGCGGGCCGAAGACAATTGTATCGGCTCCGACGCTACCACAGTCTCGGTCCCGAGGCGCCCGGCTCCGAGCTCAAAGGAGTCGGAGGAAGAATATTTATTGGAACAAGTTGAGGCATCGACTGATGAGTCGGACTCTGGAGCATTTGTGCCAGTGCCTCGGACTTCAAAAGTCTACTCACTACCCTCTGGAGGTCGTGATCTGAGAGCCTCGATGACCTGGAGGAGTGAGATCTGTGGCTCCGTTCAGACAGCAGGGGAGACGCTGGAGCCGAATGAACGGAGCCAAGGGACGGTGACCTCGATCTCTTTCTAGATGTCGGCTCCGATGGTCTGATCGGAGCCGACTCAGGAATCTCTAATGCCTCGGCTCCGGCCGGAGCCGAGGAAACCACAGATACTGCAGTCAAAGACTCATCGGCTCCAGCCGGAGCCGATGAAGCAGTAGGCTTCGAAGCCTTAGGCCTCGACTCTGAAGCTGGAGCCGAGGTCTTGGAAGCCTTAGAAGGTTTCCCGATGACACAGAAAGGGAACCTTCAGGCTTAATCAAACCCCTCAAAATGAGTTTATTTTTCTCTCCTGCAGGACTCTAGGGCTGAAGCCATGGCATACAGCACAAGAGTCCTGCAGGTGTAAAGGTCCCAGGCAATACACACAAGAAGTGTGACCGTCTGTCAGAGACATTTTCTGACAGCACGAGTCACACTTCTTGAAGCCTGAGACCTTTGTATCCTTGGACATACTCAAGGAACCGAAGTGTAATCACACACAGAAAACACACACACACAGATTACACTGATAGGGGTTCAAAGGGAATTATTTAAACTAAAGGTAAGTTAAGTTAAAACTCCCTAATCAAACACATACACACCCTAAGGATAGGGAAGGAAGGGCCCAAAGGCCTTAGGGAAAGAACTATAAGTTCTTTAGAAAAAAAGGGGGCTGGATAAAAGGTAGAAGGGATAATATCCACCACACTAAGGGGAAAGAAAAATACACTAAGCTAGCTTAAGTCTAAAGAATTTAAACTAGTCTAACTTTCACTAACCTGGAGCCGGTAGAAAACACACCTCGATCGCTGTAGCGGCAAACGAGATCTGGGGTAACTCACGCCTAGCATTGTGGGATATAAGGGGAGCCTCGAGCCGGTGGAACCAACTCTCGAGCTTTTAGAGTGGCCGAGTCGGAGCCGAGGTCGGCTCCGAACCCATCCAGCAAGAATGAAGGCGAGATAGACAACTTAACATTGGTAGATTTGTGGCAGTAAGGAGTTACTGGCAAGGGACAAGTATTATGCTGTCATGTATATTCCATTTAAAACTGCTATTAATTGAGCTTGACAGAAATAATCAGCTTTCAGCAGGGATTATTATTTCTGGGTGGTGACTGAGACTTGATATGCAATAGTGAGGCTGCATCAGGTGGACAAAGTAGAGAAAATATAACAAGAAGGTTGATTTCTGAAGAAATAGATACCAATACTTGTTATGGAAGGCATGAATTCAGGAGTCGGAACTTGTGTATTATTCCTTAAGGTACAACAACTGAGCTAATCTGGACAGAAACTATATATCACGGGAACATGTGTATTTAATTGAAAGCTTTGACACAGATTCAACAATTAGTTATGTACTTACCATAACGATAGATGTATGTATTCATTACTGACGGTCTCGGAGCCGAGAATCGGCTCCAACTCAGCCGATAGTTACTAGCACAAAGTCTCTAATTGGCTGGGCTAACCCGGTATCCCAAGATGCACCACGCCCAACCACAGATCTTGTTTGCCAACCATATAATAGTGTTACATACACAACCTCACAGAAAATAACACAAGCAAGAAGAGAGAAAAAAATAACATCCTCAGAAGGGTCTAAGAACGTAATTTTCCCCAAGTCCACCAGGAAGGGGGAAGGTGGGTGGGTACGTAAGAATGTAGGCGAGATGGACCACATACATCTATCGTTATGGTAAGTACATAACTAACTGATGTAATGTGGTCCTATCTCGCCTATATTCATTACTGATGGGACAGCGTCCCTAGCACCTATATCCTGGGAGGCTCACGAAAAAATACTCCTGAGCACCGTGGAACCAAAGGAGTCCAGCCTCTAGACGCCACGTCCAGCTTGTAATGAGAAATATAGGTGTGCGGAGAGGTCCAGGTGGCCGCAGCACAGATATCATCCAAAGAGAGCCTAGCATGATAAGCTACTGAGGCAGCCATAGCCCTGGTAGAATGAGCCTTAACCGGGAAAGGTAAAAGTCTGCCAGCTGATTCGTAAATAAAAGAAATACAGTCCGTAATCCACCTAGCAATAGTACTCTTAGTCACAGGGCTACCCTTCTTGTTTTCTGAAAAGGACACAAACAACTGATCCGATTTCCTGTGGAGTTTCGTCCTATGCAAATAAAACCTTAGCTGTCTATGTACATCCAGCTGGTGAAATTTGAATTCCGCTTTGTTTAAAAATTTTGGAAAGAAAACTGGCAACTCAATGGATTGATGAAGACAAAAGGTAGAAGATACCTTAGGAAGGAAGGAAGGGTTGAGTCTCAAGGAAACCCTATCCTTATGGAAGATCAAATAGGGGCTTTTAATGGAAAGGGCTTGAAGCTCCGATACCCTCCTGGCTGAAGTAATGGCGACCAGAATGGCGGTCTTCCAAGACAAATATTTTAATTCACAAGTGGCAGCCAGCTCAAAGGGAGCAGAAGTTATGGTTCAAAGCACCAAGTTTAAATCCCATGGCAAGACTGGTTGTGCTACTGGGGGACGAAGTAACCAGGTTCCTTTCAGGAAGGCTTTACAAAGTTTATGGCCCATAAGGGAAGGCTCATATGAAACGTGGAAATTAGAAATGGCCGCCAGCTGTACCTTAATGGTAGAGGCAGCGGAACCCTGTCTGAAGAGCATAGCCAAAAAATCTAAGACCGCAGACAAGGGGGCTGTGAAGGGGTCTAGATTATGTGCTTGAGCCCAAATAGCAAATCTGCTCCATTTGCTACAGTATACCTTTCTAGTGGATGACTTGTGGGAGGAAAACAGGATATGTACCACCTCAGGCGAAAAGGAGTGTAGTCTGACTAAGTATGGAAGTGGAGAAGCCAAGCTGTCAACCTGAGGGTTCGTAGTGATGGATGGAACTGCCCCGACAGTGGAGTCAATAAGTCTGGAGCTGGGTCCAGAGTCCAAGGGCCGTCCACTGTGTACTTCTGAAGAAAGGGAAACCAAACTTGATGGGGCCAGTGTGGTGCGATTAGAATCACCTTGCTTCCCAAAGAAGTTGCCTTCTGAATCACTCTTGACAATAGAGGAAACGGAGGAAAGGCATAAAGCAGACTGGGGGGGGCCAATCGTGGACTAGAGCGTCCCTGGGTGACTCCCCCTGAGGGGGGATCAGAGTGAAGTACCTGCTGCATTTGGCATTGAGGGGACTGACAAACAGATCGCAGCAAGGTTGACCCCACCTGGAGAAGATCTGAGTTGCAACTCGGTCGTTCAGGGACCACTCGTGAGGCATCAGAATAGCTCTGCTTAGCCTGTCTGCTATCACATTGGACTTCCTGGGAATGTGCATTGCCACTAGAAAATGTTGGGAAGACACCGCCCAGTTCCACACTCTCATGGCCTCTCTGCAGAGAGGATAGGATTTGGTTCCTCCCTGCTTGTTAAGGTACCACATGACTGACATGCTATCGGAAAGAATAGCAATCGTTCCCTTGGGAAGAGAGCTCTGAAGTGCTTGCAACGCTAGTAGCACTGCCCTCATCTCTAGGACAATGATGTGCAAGTGTACCTTGTGGTCTTGTCACGTGCCTTGGACCGTTTTGCCCAGATAATGCCCCCCCACCCTATCTGGGAAGCGTCCGTGGTCACTGTGGCGGTAGGAGACAGGGGGGTCAGGGGACTCCCTTTGTCCAGATTGGGTGAATGAAGCCACCAACGTAGGTCCTGTTGGCATTGTTCCGTGATAAGAATCGGATGAGACAGAGGGAATTCCTGAAAGGACCACTGGACCGACAGAAGCCATTAGAGGATCCGCATATGTAGCCTGGCTAGCGGTATTAGCATGATGGTAGCCGCCATTGATCCTAGTAGTTGAAGAACAAGTCTGGCCTGGACTTTCTTGAGGGGTAGTAAGGCCAAAACTTGAGCTTGTAGCACTTTTATTCTGCTGGAAGAAAAGCCCTCATTTGGATGGAGTCTAGCTCTGCGCTGACAAATGCAACACACTGTGATGGCCGTAAGACAGATTTTTCCCAGTTGAAGGTAATCCCTAGGTATTGGCCCAATGTGATGGTAACCTTCGTTGCTCGAACGAGTAGATGGCTGGTGGGAGCGGTGAGAAGCCAGTCGTCCAGATATGGAAACACCTGGAATCCCTGACGTCTCAGGTGAGCTGTCACCACTGCTAAACATTTGGTAAACACCCTGGGGGCTGTGGTGAGACCAAAGGGCAGGGCACAAAACTGGAAATGACTGGCTCCCAGCCGGAAGCGTAAGTGACTCCTGGATGCCTTGTTTATCTTGATGTGGTAATAGGCATCCTTGAGGTCGATGGAACACATCCATACTCCTTTTTCCAATAAGGGAAAAATGGACTGAAGAGTGACCATTCAGAACCTGGACTTCAGGACGAAGCGGATCAAACGGCTGAGATCCAGGATGGGTCTCAGGTCCCCTGTTCTTTTCAGCACCAAAAATAACCTTGAGTAAGTTCCTGATCCGATGTGGTCTGAGGGGACTGGTTGGATGACTCCTTTTTCCAGCAGCTTTGAGCCCTCTAGCACTGCTTGATCCCTTTGACTGAGTGGTATGTCTGGGATTTTCTTGGATGAGGGAGGGAACGTGATAAAGGGAATGGTGTAACCTCCGGTAATTATTCGGAGCACCCATCGATCCTGAGTGATGCTTTCCCAGGCTTGAGGGTGCCTAAAAAAACGGCCCCCGACCGGCTCTGGAGTAGTCGGGCAGTCCCTCAGGGACGCTGGTAGGAGGATCCACAAAAGGATTTGCGGTCTGAGTTGCGGGGCCCTCCCCCGTTCTTAGGGCGATGCCTTCCAGAGTAATTCCCCCCTCCTCTGCCCCTGGAGGGGGGGTCACCATGATTGACAGAGAAAGACTTCTGAGACTTCCTGAACCACATCTTACCTCCCCCTCTGTTCCTTGGGATAAGGCCTAGAGGGAAGCGAAAAACGGGCCCCTACGGCAGACAAAGTCTTAACCTCCTGCTCACATCTGGTGAGAGTGTCTTTCACTTTGGGTCCAAAGAGTGAGGACCCATCGAAGGGAGCGTCCATGAAAGAAGACTTGAAGGCCTCCGCGAAGTGACACAGGCGCATCCAGGCTTGCCTCCTGAGGGATACGCCTGAGCTAGCTGCCCTACCCACCCCCTCGGCCGCATAGGATATGAGCTTCATGGACGAGTTGACAATAGAGGAAAGGGTAGACAACTGGGCGTTGACAGTCTGATTCACCGCCTCAGGCAAGTTACCCGATAGGGTATCTTCTAACTCTTTGAGGAGATCCCTTTGGAGCAGAGTAAAGTGACAAAGGTAGTTCAACGACCACAGGGTAAAGGTCGCTGAAGACAGGGTACGCTTCCCATACCGATCCATACTCCTGGACTCCTTGTTAGGAGGATGAACGGAAACAGAAGCCTCTGCAACTTTTTGCCGAGTGGCAGACGCCACCACCATGGCATCTACAGGAACTCCTCTAGTTAAGAACTCTTTTCCTGGGGGTGCAGACAGAAACTTGTTTGGGCGGCTGGGTACCGGTTCCACGGAGTCAGGGTGTTCCCACACTCTTCGACAAATAAGGTCCAACAATTCTAAGGGCAGAGACACCCAGGAGGCGGAAGGTCGGGCTCCGAAGGCCTTGAGGAAGGCCGACTCCTCCTCAGAGGGGGTTTTGGAAGTCCAATCCAGGATGTCAGAGAATGAGACATCGGAGGACGATTCAGGGGACCCCTCTGCATCATCGAGGTTGGTATCTGAGGTGACTGACTCGTCCGGGGAGTCTATGTGCTTCCTCTTGCACAATTTCTTTCTGGGAGGCTCCTCAGGCAAGGACTCTGAAGGGCCCTTAGAAAGCTGGGGACCACGCATGGGGGTATCCTCATGCCTTGGAGCCCCGCTGTCCACTGATAGGGGGGCATCAGAGGCTCTAGCCGGGGTGTCCTGGGAAGGAGTGGCTGACTTGAGTGAAGTCATTGAGGACCTGGCCAGTGCATTCCTCATGGCCTCGGGTCCACCAGAATCCGAGGACCGACCCATCTCCGAAACCATAATCGGAGTCGGGGTTCCCCTAGCCGATGCACCAAGAGGAAGACTCGGAGCCGAGGTTTGGAGTCCTGATGTATCCCCCTCAGGTCCGACCGAGGAAACCCGAGTACTGAAACCAGAAGATGGGACTGAAAAGGTTGGAGCCGAGGTCAAAACCGAAAGGCCCAACGGGGGTATTGGGGCCGACCCAAGGACGTCACTCGAGGCAGCGCACTCCGGCTCCGACAACACAGAGGTGCTCGGAGGAGGAATAATCGGAATCGACAAGAGGGCAGGCTCCGGAGCCGACTGGGTCGGAGCCGAAAATAATTTAGTCAACACCGGTGACTGGAGGAGCCTCTGTACCACCCTATCCACATCAGAATCAGACAACCTGGAAGACTTGGAGGACACAAAAGGGGATCGAGAAATCTTTTCCAAAGGATCCAGCATAAGACTAGGAGAACGGCTCCGAATCGGCTCCAGGAGAATCGGAACCGATGTCGGCTCCAGTACCACGGAAACCTCCTGCGGCGCTGACACCAATGGAGCCAAGGATGGTGAAACTGTCTTCAATCTCTTTTCCGATGGCTCCGAAGAACTAGACGGAGACCTCTTTTTTGATTTAGGCTTAGATTTTCCACTATGGGAAGACTATTCCAAAGTTTCTTCAAAGGCAGGTTTTACAAGGCCCTTGAGAATCAATTTTTTTTTTCTCTCTTGCAAGACTCTGGAACTAAAAGAGTAACACACGCTACATGATTCTTGCAAATGTATGGCACCCAAACAATACACGCAGATGGCATGGCCATCCATCAAAGACATCTTGTAAGAGCATTTGGCGCACTTCTTGAAACCAGAAAGTTTATGCTCCTTCTGGTCCTTACCCGACATAGTAAATACAGCCAACACACAAACACAAGAGAAGGACAGGCAGGGAGAAAGGGACTCTAACTTAAATGCCCCAACACACGAACAAAGGTAACAGTGACAGGATAGGGCAAGGCCCTCTAATTTAAACGGGCCTAGCCCACCAAATACTAGGATACCACAAAACTATAACTAGTCTAAACCACAATATATAGCACTCACACACAAGATATACACAACGTAGCTATGAAAATAGCTTTTGGTCTGAAAGTTAAACAGAAGAAAACTATGAAAATAGTTTAAATAGGGTACTTAGCCACAGCCAAGCTCGAGACCACGTCCTAACTAAACGAGCGGCAAACAAGATCTGAGGGTTGGGCATGGTGCATCTTGGTTTACCGGGTTAGCCCAGCCAATTAGAGACTTCGTGCTAGTAACTATCGGCCGAGTCAGAGCCGATTCTCGGCTCCGAGCCCATCAGTAATGAATGTAGGCGAGATAGGACCACATTACATCAACTATTTCAGATCATGCACCAAATAAAAACCAAGATAAAGATGCAAGATAATGAATGGCACTTTCCTTTTAATGAGAGGGGAACTTAATCAATGGCTAGTGGAAATGATTTAAGAGTTAATAGAAATGATGAAAATTTCTTCAAAAGGGACAGCTAGTTAGTGGGATAAAATGGACATAGAGTTAAAAACATGGTAGAAATAAAACATAGATCTGGGGCAAAAGCAATAGGAATTATTTAGAAGGATTAACAAAGAAATATTGCAAAATAAAGAAATCTCACAGAACAAGAAAAGGAGCAACTGCAGACACCTAAAGGATAATGCGAAGAATTTAGAAAAGTTGCTGGTAATACTTTTTCATAACTCCAGAGCATAAAAACTTTTAGAATGATGATTTAAGCAACAGAGAGTAGAAGGTACAATGTTGCAGTACTTCTTGGGAATGCCTGCCATGCAGAAGACTGCCTAAACACCAGAGTTTTTCTCCATCCCCCACAGCCACTGGACATCTGCTCCAGACCAGTGTCAGGGTACAAAGAGGATGTCAGCTGTCACCATCTTCAGTTCTTTCTTATTCTGTACTTTAATGCTCCACACTGAGATTTTTTTAGTGTCCTCTTTCCATTGGTTGGTTTGAAATACTAGAGAATTAAGAAGCCTTAGATAACTACCCCACTGGGGGCATTTTTTCTCTTTTCTTTTGTGAATGCACAAAAAAGTTAACTGCATTTCCTGTGGGAAACAGATTCACCACAAAAAATTCCATTCTTACTACTCATTCCCTCCAGTAGAGCTCTTTTGAGTGTGTACCTTTAACCCCTAGTGGGCGTGGCTTCCACATTTAAAAATTGAAGTTATCACCTTACATTTTTAACAAATACCCATTGACAGAGGTCATATATCAGTACAAATGTGTTTGCTATCATGTATGCTTCAAGATAAAATTTTCCGATACCTTGTATGCAACATGGTTTTGGAATTATTAATGCAAATATGAACAGGCAATATTTGACGCCTAGAGGAGCAGTAGGGTGTAACTGCAGAAACGTCTGGAGACGTCACTCGGCTGTAATGGACCCTCAGCACGTTTCTAACTGTCCACTTTGTACCATGTTTAATTCTAAAACTATAACTGCCCACTTTGTACCATGTTCAGTTCTAAAACTGTTAAACATACGGCAGAGTCCCTTCAACAGAAGAAGAATTCCAGCAGGCCCTTTGCAAGCTTTGGTGTTCGCCATTTCTCAGGCCATCACTCTCCAAAGAAGCATAAGGATAAGAGTAAATTTCTGTGTCCAGGCCCTTGACAAAAGTTGATGCTGCCAATGCAGATGAGGTGCCTATGCAGTCTCCTGGTCTACCGTCTGTTGTAACAAGTCTTCTGTCATAGCCATTCTGGAGGCTGCCACAACTCAGGCCACTGCCTCCTAGTTTGATACCAGACTGAAGTCGGTTGGGTCCAAAGCCACTAAGCAGACTATGCCTTCTGACACTAGACACCTAGTGACTGAGGGGTATAGGAAGTATCCCCTTGGTTAGAGCTATGAAGGATGTCCCTGGTAATAGGACAGAAGTTGTGGCCCCCTGCCTGTGACCCGAGGCCTTCATTTCACCTAAGATCTAGGCACCCAAACCCAAGAGCCCTTCAAGTTTGCCATAGTCTTCACTATCACAGACATCCTAGGCCCCTCACAGGACTTGGTCAGGCTTGCAGAGTACATCACAGATTTCATGAGGACCAGGGAACCTACCCTGTGAAAGGATTCTGTGCCAAGAACTTCCCCTGGGAAAAGAAAAAGGGGCATTTCCTCTTAGTGGGAATCTGATTCCCTATGATGACAGGATGAGGAGGACTTAGCCTGTGTGGAACACCTTTCCTCATCAGACTTACAAAGACTGATTCAGATGACACCTATCCACAGCTTTGCCTCCTGTGGCTTTATCGTTTGGAGACAAACTTCAAAGAATGAAAGAAGCCTTCAATTGTGAATCTAGGGAATGCTCTAAGGCTGAAACTCATTATAGAGCGCTTCTGAGCCTTCCCAACCCTCATCCACTGGCAGTCACTCTAAAACATGAAAACATATCAATGTACACAGACTCCCTTTTCCCCAGTCCTAAAAAGCTAGACCACTTCTAGAGGGTGATGGAGTCCCATAAGCACCTCCATAAATCCCAGTAGTGAACCCAGCAGTGGTGTCTATAAAATAGACCAAAGGAGCCAGTGGAAGTGCATTCAAGAACCCCTTACCAAAAGATAGGGAAAACAGACTGCTGGACAAATATGGTAAGAAAGTTTAGACTTCAACCATCCTGGTAGTGAGGGCTCTTAAATGCTAGTTCAATGTGTTCAAATACCTTGAGTCACTGTAAGAACAAATTAAAACCAAGGCAGAGGGGGATCAAGGACAAGAGCCTGTACAGGATATCCAGGACATGTGCAATGCCACCCTTCAAATATCCAGACAAACACTCAGAAGTGGCCATGATGCTTTACATACATCATGCAAGGCAGCTTCCAACAAGGTTAGTCACCCAAAGACGTGTCTGGTTGAGATCATAACCGCTCGCAGACCAGGTAAAAGGTGAACTACTTGATGCCCCCTTGGACAAGGAGTTCCTTTTTTAGACATCAAGCTGAGCAAGTGTTTGACAAACAAGATATGAAAGAGAAACAGATAAAAATCTGTTAAAGAATTTTACCTGCCTCCCACTACTATATAAAACAGAAACTACCATTCTACTTCTTGGCCCTTTCCACTTTAACATGAAAAAAACACCACCTAAGGGAGAAGGCCAATACAACAAAGAAAATGGCAAATTGAATAATGTCCTAGACCTGAGGGATTTGAGGATCCTGCGCCACTGAGGGTGCAGCTATGATTATCCCCAGCACCTCTCTTCCCATACTGCAAATCCCACCCCAGCCCACTCCTCCTATTAGGAAAACTATCAACCTTCTACCATCATTGGTAAGCCATACCTTGAGACAAATGAGTCTTGGGTCTTTTAGTTTACAAAGAATGGAGACATGATATTGAATTTCTTTTTGGAAAAAATAAATTTCTAGGGATTCCCATCAACACCACAAGAACAGCTTCTTCCACTAATTCTATAAAGAGTTGCTACTTGAAAGGCCCATTCACAGAATGCCCCCCTCACCGAAGAGGTCACACTGTTTTGCTCCCACCTTTTTCCTGTCCCCAGAAAAGAAATTACCTGGAAGCCTATCCTAGATCTTTCAAGAGTAAAGTTTCTAGTGGTATCAAAATTCAAGTTGCCAACCCTTCAAAGATTACAGTCCCTTATCTTCCCAGGGGCATGTATGAGGACTCTGGATTTGAAGGATGCCTACCTACATGTAACTATTACACAGGAAATAAGATTTCAGGCAGGGGAATGCATTACAAATTGTATGCCTTACATACTGGCTTATCTACTGCTCCTGCAGTTTTCACCAAATGTCTTGCACCAGCTGTAGTCTTTTGCAGGAGAAAGGGGTCAAAACAAGAAGTTATGTACTCACCATAACGTTCAATGTATGTAGTCCATCTCGCCTCACATTCTTACCCGTGGGTTTGGAGCTGAATGTCGGCTCCGACTCGGCCATACTTTTAGCTTAAAGTCTTTCTATTGGCTGGGATAAGATGGTATCCCATGCTGCACTGCTCTCTATCCCCAGATCTAGTTTGCTGCGAGCACCAGAACTCATTCTCCATGCATAACACCACCCAAGGAAGGAAGAACAAACCAAGAATGAAGGGAACTCTGAAACCAGGCCTAACCTCCAGATCCCCCAGGATGGGGGAAGGTGGGGGGGTAAGTAAGAATGTGAGGCAAGATGGACTACATACATCGAACGTTATGGTGAGTACATAACTTCTTCATGTTATGTAGTCCAATCTCGCCTACATTCTTACCCGTGGGACAGCGTCCCCAGCACCTAAATCCTGGGAGGCTCAATGGAAAATACTTCTGAGCACTGTGGAACCAAAGGAAGACCTGCCCCTAGATACCACATCTCACTTGTAATGAGTAACAAAGGTGTGAGGAGATGCCCAAGTAGCCGCAGCACAAATATCATCCATAGACAATCTGGCCTGAAAAGCTGTAGACGTAGATACAGACCGGGTAGAGTGAGCCTTCACTCAGAACGGTAATTCTCTTCCCCCTGAAGTATAAATGAAAGAAATACAACTGGAAATCCACCTGGACAACGTGACTTTGGAAACAGGAGACCCAATTCTGTTTTCCAAAAATGAAACAAACTGATCAGATTTTCTGAGGTCCTTCGTTCTGTGCAAATAAAATCGTAATTATCTGTGCACATCCAACTGATGAAATTTTAATTCTGCCTTGTTTGAGAACTTAGGAAAAAACACTGGCAATTCAATAGATTGATTAAGGTTACTAATTGACGCTACTTTGGGAAGGAAGGAAGGATTCGGTCTGAGAGAAACCCTGTCCTTATGAAAAATCAAATAAGGAGGTTTGATTGATAAACCTTGAAGCTCCGAAACGCGTCTGGCTGACATGACGGCTACCAAAAAGACATTCTTCCAAGTTAAGAATTTTAAATCACACGTGGCTGCAGGCTCAAAGGGGGGTGAAGTAAGACCCTGTAGAACAAAGTTTAAGTCCCAAGGCATAACAGGTTCCGAGACAGGAGGACGAAGCAACAAAGTGTCCTTCAGGAAAGCCTTACAGAGTCTATGTGCCATTAGGCTAGGTTCGTCTGCGACATGAAAAGTAGAAATCGCCGCCAACTGGACTTTAATGTTTGTGGCAGCTGAACCCCAGTTGAAAAGCATAGAAAGGAACTACAATACTGATGAAAGTGGAGCTGTGTAAGGGTCAATCTTTTTGGCATGTGCCCAGATGGAAAACATCTTCCATTTGCTGTAATAAATCTTCCTGGTCGAAGGCTTATGACAGGAAGATAGAATATGAACCACCTCCAGCGAAAATTGGTGAAGCCTAACTAATGACGGAAGTGGAGTAGCCAGGCTGTCAACTGGAGGGTCCGAAGAGAGGGATGGAGCTGCCCTGACATGTGAGTCAGTAAGTCTGGTTGTAGATCCAGAATCCAAGCAGCGTCCATGAGATAGGGATGGAGAAAGGGGAACCAAATTTGATGAGGCCAGTGTGGAGCAATCAGAATCATTTTGCTTCCCAAGGATTGCGCTTTCTGAATAACCTTTGACAGCAAGGGAACCGGAGGGAAGGCATATAGTAGACCGGAGGGCCAATCATGGACTAGAGCGTCCCTGGGTGACTCCCCCTGAGGGGGGATAAGGGTGAAGTAGCTGCTGCATTTGGCATTGAGGGGGGCTGGCAAAAAGGTCGCAGCAAGGCTGACCCCACCTGCGGAAGATCTGCTCCGCAACTTGACAGTTCAGGGACCACTCATGAGGCATCAGAATATCTCTGCTTAGCCTGTCTGCGATCACAATGGACTTCCCCGGAATGTGCACTGCTACCAGAAAACATTGGGAAGACACTGCCCACTGCCACACTCGCATGGCCTCTCTGCAAAGGGGATATGACTTGGTTCCTCCCCGTTTGTTCAGATACCATACCACTGACATACTGTCTGAGTGGACTGCAATAGTCCAGAGAGGAAGAAAGCTCTGAAGTGCTTGCAACACTAGTAGCACTGCTCTCATCTCCAGGACACTGATATGCAGATGCATCTCGTGCTCTTGCCACGTGCCTTGGACTGTCCTGCCTAGATAATGCCCCCCCCCCATCTGGGAGGCATCCGTGCTCACCGTGGCAACCGGAGGTGAAGGAACGAAGGGCTTTCCCGCACTGAGGTTGTCAGTGTGAAGCCACCAACTGAGATCCTGTTTGCACCGGTCTGTGAGTAGAATAGAGTGAGAAAGTGGAAGACGCTGAAGAGACCACTGGGCAAAGAGTAGTCACTGAAGGAGCCTCATATGCAACCTTGCCAGGGGGACTAACATAATCGTAGCAGCCATCAACCCCAACAATTGGAGGACCAATCTTGCCTTCACTCTTCTCAGAGGGAGCAAGGCGTAAACCTGTTGTTGTAGGACTCTGATTCTTTCCTGTGGTAGAAACGCCCGCATGAGGACGGTGTCTAATTCGGCGCCTATAAAAGTGACACACTGCGAGGGCAACAAGGCAGATTTTTCCCAGCTCAAGGTGATGCCCAACTGTTGACAAAGGTTGATAGTAGCGTCTCTGGTCTGAATTAGCAGATGCCTGGTGGTGGTAGTAAGGAGCCAGTCGTCCAGGTATGGAAACACTTGGAATCCCTGACGTCTCAAGTGAGCAGTCACCACTGCCATGCATTTGGTAAACAATCTGGGGGCTGTGGTGAGACCAAAGGGCAGGGCTCGAAACTGAAAGTGACTGGCTCCCAGCCAGAAACGTAGGTGACTTCTGGATGCCCTGTCCATCTTTATGTGGTAGTAAGCATCCTTGAGGTCGATGGAGCACATCCACACTTCTTTTCCCAGCAATGGGAGAATAGACTGCAACGTGACCATTCAGAACTCGGACTTTTGCACATGGGTGTTGAATTGGCTGAGATCCAAAATGGGTCTCGGGTCCCCTGTCCCTTTCGGCACCAAAAAGAAACTGGAGTAAGCCCCTAATCCGATCTGGTCTGAGGGGACAGGTTGGATGGCTCCTTTTGCTAGCAGCTTTGAAACTTCTGAAGCTGCGGAATCCCTTTGACTGGGTGGAACATCTGGGATTTTCTTGATTGGAGGGGGATTTGACGAGAAGGGAATGACATATCCTCCGGAAATTATTTGTAGAACCCATTGGTCCTGGTGATATCTTGCCAGGCCTCCGGGTATAATGAGATTCGACCCCCAACTGGCTCCGGAAACGCACAGTTGGGCCTTCCATCAGGAGCGACGGTAGGGAGAACCACGAAAGGAATCACGGTCTCCTGAGTTGCGGGGGCCTCCTCTGCTCCTAGGGCGGCGTCTTCCTGAATAGCCACCCCCTCCCCTGCCTCTGGAGGGGGGCTCACCTTGTGCACCGGGAAAAAAACCTCTGTGATTTCTTGAACCACATCTTTCCACCCCTCTGGGCATAGGGATAAGGCATAGAGGGAAGGGAAAAACAGACTCCTATGGCAGACAGAGTTTTTCCCTCTTGCTCACACCTAGTGAGAGTGTCTTTCACCTTGGTTCCGATCAAAGAGGAACCATCAAACTGGGCGTCAGTGAATGAAGACTTGAAGGCCTCCGCGAAAAGACAAAGGCGCATCCAGGCCTGCCTCCTAAGAGCGACTCCTGAACTTGCTGCCCTACTTGCTCCCTCGGCTGCGTAGGAGATCAGCCTCATGGAGGAGTTTGCAATAGAACTGAGGGTAGACATCTGAGTGTTGACCTTCTGAGCCACAGCCTCAGAAATGTTACCCGTTATTGTATCTCCAAGCTCCTTTAGGAGATCTCTCTGGAGCAGTGTAAAGTGTGATAAATAATTCAGTGACAGCAAAGTAAAGGCCGATGAAGAAAACGTATGTTTCCCGTACCGGTCCATAGTCCTAGACTCCTTGTTAGGGGGATGGACGGAGGAAGAAGTCTCAGCTAATTCCTTCTGGGTGGCCGCTGCCACCACCATGGCATCAACAGGGATTCCCTTGGATAGAAATTCCTTATCAGGAGGGGCAGACAAAAATTTATTGGATCTTCTGGGGACTGGTTCCACAGAGTCAGAGGTTTCCCCACACCCTTCGACAAACCAGATCCAGAAGCTCGTCGAAGGGTGGAGATACCCAGGAGGTGGAGGGCTGAGCACCAAAGGCCTTCAGGAAGACCAACTCCTCTTTGGAGGGGGCTTTGGATGGCCAGTCACCTCTTTGCTTCAAAATCTCTAGGATGACAGAGAAAGAAATAACCTCAGAGGATGACTTAGGGGACCCCTCTGATTCCTCAAGGTCAGTGTCTGACGTGAGAGACTCATCCGGGGAATCTATGTGCTTCCTCTTGCACGTTTTCTTTCTGGGTGGCTCCTCATTCAAAAACTCTGAGGGGCCCTCAGAAATATGGGGACCACTCGTGGGGGTACCCTGAGGCCTTGGGGCTCCACTGTCCAGAGATAGAAGGTGATCAGAGACCTGCACCGGTGCTGTATGGGACAGTGACCGAACCGTATGATGCCGCTGACGATCTGGCCAGTGCGCTCCGCATGGCCTCGAAAAGCTGGTGCTTCCTCTTGCACGTTTTCTTTCTGGGTGGCTCCTCATTCAAAAACTCTGAGGGGCCCTCAGAAATATGGGGACCACTCGTGGGGGTACCCTGAGGCCTTGGGGCTCCACTGTCCAGAGATAGATGGTAATCAGAGACCTGCACCGGTGCTGTATGGGACAGTGACCGAACCGTATGATGCCGCTGACGATCTGGCCAGTGCGCTCCGCATGGCCTCGAAAAGCTGGTCCCCCAGATCCGAAGATCGACCAGCCTCTGAAGCCGAGACAGGAGTCAGGCTTCCTCACGCCGAAGCACCGAGGGGGAGACTAGGAGCAGAGAGGTGTCCCGAAGCCTCTCCCTCAGGTCCGACCAATGAATCCTGAATCCTGAACCCTGTAGATGGCGCCGACGGGGTCGGAGCTGATGTCAGGACAGATAAGCCAGGAGAGACTGTCGGAACTGACCTAGGGACATCACATGGAGCCGAGCACTCCGGCTCCAAAAGCTGACATGCACTCGGAGGAAGCATCGATGTAGGTTGAGGGACTGGCTCCAGAGCCGACTGGGTCGGAGCCGAAAACAATTTTGCCAGTACCAGTGACTGAAGAAGTCTCTGCACCACTCTATCGATGTCCACATCTGATAAGGTCCTGGAGGATTTGGGGGATACAGAAGGAGATCGAGACCTCCTCTCTGAAGGAGACCTGCGAGGAGGAGATACCAGCCTAATGCTAGGCGACCGGCTCCGAACAGGCTCCAAGAAAATTGGAGCTGAAGCAGGTTCCATAACCACTGACACTTCCTGCGGTCCCGAGGACAATGGAGCCGAGGATGTCGATGAAGATTTTGCTATTTTCTCCGGCGGCTCCAAGGATATTGATGGAGCTGGGGATCGCTTTCTTGCTTTGGAAGATTTTGCTTTTGATGGAGAAGCCTTAAAGCTGTAGGCACTCTCCAAACCCTCCTCGAAAGAGGGTTTCAGAAGTCCCTTCAAAATCAGTTTGTTCTTCCTTTCCTGAAGAACACGTGGGCTAAAGGCATGACAAAAACTACACGATTCCTGGAGGTGAATCGCTCCCAGACAGTACACACAAACAGAATGTCCATCAGTGATGGACATCTTATAACTGCACTTGGAGCACTTCTTAAAGCCCAAGGGCTTATGCTCCTTAGTATCTTTAGACATAGTTACCACAAACAGCAAGTAACTAACTCAAAATTAGACCAACGGTCAAACAGCCACAAGCGCTGGAACAAGACAAACAAACAGTACACCACAAAGACCTCTAACTAAAACGGTCCTTAGACACAAGTACAAGGGGGAGGACTAATTCCTCTAATTTAAACAGTTTTAGCCCAAGGGAAAAAGTTAGCACACAAGGAAAGCAAGGGGACAGACTAGGTCCTCTAACTGAAATGGGCTTAGACCGTTGGAAACAGCTAGTGGGATACCACAAGAACACTCTATAAGAGAAAAACACTTTTCCACAACACAGTCAAGAACACACACAAATAGCTATGAAAATAGCTTTTTTTGCAAAAAAGTACAGTTTTGTACCTACCATAAATGTAGATGTTCGAGGATCCCCATTGCTGCAGTCCTTACTATTGGGGTGTAGTTCGCTGTCCAGTCGGCCCGAATACCAGAGTATATGGCTGACGTCGGTCAGGGCGCATTAGACTGACGTCAGTACGTCAGGGTACTAATGCGCATGACCGACGTCATATCTTCAGTCTTTTCTTGCCCCAGATGTCAGAAGACCCTAAAAAGACAAGGCCCAAAATACCTGCACCGAAAATATGTACAATATATACAAGAATATATACAAAAATATCAGCATGTAACCTCACCTACACAACCACCCGTAAACACAGAGGGGAAGGAGGGAGGGTAAATTGGACTGCAGCAATGGGGATCCTCGAACATCTACATTTATGGTAGGTACAAAACTGTACTATGTTCTTCGTTCCCCATTGCTGCAGTCCTTACTATTGGGTAGAATCCCAAAGCAGAGGTAAGGGAGGCTGGCAAATCATAAAGAAGCAGGAGCTGACAACATGCCTTGCAAAACAGCTGTGGCAAAACCAGCCCTAGACTTAGAGTAGATAGGAAGGTGATAATGCTTAGAGAAAGTATGCACTGAACTCCAAGTAGCTGCTTCCAAAATATCCTTAGTTGCCACCCCTTAGAAATGCTGTTGAAGTGGCAGTAGCCCTAGTGGAATGAGGCCTAATCCCAGCTGGAATCTCCTTGCCATGATGGGAATAACAAAATGCAATGCAAAAGCCAATCCACCTAGAAATAGTTTGTTTTGACACAGGCTTGCCCTCTTGAACTCAAAGCAAAAGAAACAAACAACTGCTGAGACTGCCTAAAATTCTTAGTCCTGCTTAAATAATAACGCAATTGCCTGTGTACATCTAAAGTGTGCAAAATCTTTTCCCCTTTATTTTGGGGGTCTGCATAAAAGTAGGCAAATGAATAGTTTGGTTTAAAGCCACACTAGAAACCACCTTAGGCATAAAGGAAGGATTAGTACGTAATGATACCCTATCCTTATGGAAAATCAAAAGGGCTCTACTGCCATAAGGGCCTGCAACTCAGACACCCTTCTTGCAGAAGTAATAGCCAACAGAAAAGCAGTCTTCCATGACAAGTATTTCAATTCAGCAGTAGCCGCAGGCTCAAAAGGTTGTAGAGTAAGTTTTTCCAACACAAAATTGAGATCCCAAGCAGGAGTAGGAGCTCTACGTGGGGTCTTATATTCTTTGCCCTCTAAGAAACTGCTTGAACAAAGGATGCGAAAACAAAGGTGGGTCACAATCATAGTGAGCTGAAATTGCTGCAGCATGAATCTTAATGGAGGAGAAGGACAAACCTTTGTCCAATAACTCAGTAAGATATTGAAGAGCCACACTCAAATTAGGCTCAGAAATCTCCAAATTCTTTGCTGTACTCCAAAATAAAAATCTCTTCCATTTTTCTGCGTACACTTTCCTTGTACTAGGTCTTCTAGCTTCCATAATCACATTTAAAACTTGTTGAGGAAGTTGAGACCTGCTGTGTTTCAACACAGAATATGCCAGGCTGTTAGATGAAGAGAGTGAAGCTTGACATTGAGCAGATGACCGTCCTTCTGAGATAACAGATGAGGAATCAGAGGTAAAGGCCATGGAGGCTTCTTTACCAGACTCCGTAGTAGTGGGTACCAGTGTTGCGAGGCCAATCTGGAGCTATCAAAATCATCCTTGGCCTGTCTTGTCTGACCTTTAATAGTACCTTTGGAAGAAGAGGCAGAGGTGGAAAGGCATACACATGAAGGTTTTTCCAACTGAAAGACAGAGCATCCACTTTCCAAGCTGTGTGATGAAACCCCTTTGTGCAATACTTTGGCAGCTGGTGGTTTAGTGGAGAAGCGAACAGATCTATGTCTGGAGTTCCCCATGACACTGTCAATTTCTGAAATACATGAAGATCCAGTTTCCACTCGTGGGGATCCATGATTTGCCTGCTTAACACATCTGCTAAGGAGTTCTGTGCTCCTGGCAGAAACCTTGCCTGAAGAGTTAGTTGCAAGCTTAGCGCAGTCTCCCATAAAATCATTGCTTGCCTGCATAGAGGATACGAATGTGTTCCCCCTTGCTTGTTGATGTACCACATGGCAGTTGTGTTGTCTGTTAGAATCAACACCTGCCCTGGAAGAAGTAACTCCTTGAAAGCCATTAATGCAAACTGGACTGCTAACATCTCCTTCATGTTGATATGTAGATGCTGTAGTCTGGCAGGCCACTTGTCTTGTATCCACTTTCCATTTAGATGAGCTCCCCAAGCAATGTCCGAGGCATCTGTCGTTAAAATCTGACTCGCCTCTGGCCGGGTCACAGAGAGTCCCTTGTTTAGGTGACATTCCTGAGCCCACCACAAAAATTCTTTTTGAAGGCAAGGTATTATTTGAATGACAGTGTCCAAATCCTGGCAGTGCTGTGTCCATACATTTTTGAGATACCATTGTAGCTTCCTCATATGCAGTTTGGCATTGGGAAGCACCAGAATACAAGATGCCATGAACCCTAATGCTTGAAGGACTGTCCTTGCAGTCAGCACGGACTGATGAGATAGTTGACGGAAGTAAAGTGATAGACTCTTTTGCTTGTCCGGGGTTAAAAGGCCATCTGGGCTGCTGTATTCAGTCTCACACCCAGAAAGCACATGTCTTGAGAGGGTACTAGACTGGACTTTATTTCGTTCACAGAATACCCTAGGCATCTTAGCACTGCTATAACATATTCCAGATGCTGTAGAAGGTCTTCCTTTTCTTGAGCCAGAATCAGGCAGTCGTCCAAGTAAGGATAGATTTGAATTCCTTGTAGCCTGAAGTAAGCTATCACTGGAGCCAGAACCTTTGTGAATACTCTGGGCGCAGTAGATAAGCCAAAGGGCAATGCAGAGAACTGATAATGAGAATTTCCAGCTCGAAACCGCAGATACTTCCTGCAACTTGGCCTTATAGGCACATGAAGGTAAGCTTCCTTGAGATCTAAAGTTACCATCCAGTGATCTTTGCCCAGCAGAGGTAAAAGCTGTTGTAATGTCAACATCTTGAACTTGGGAATGTCCAGATAAGTGCTGAGGATAGATAAATCCAAAATTGGTCTCCACGTGTTCCCCTTCTTTGGTACTAGGAACAGGCGAGAATAAAATCCTAGGCCCCTTTCTGATACAGGGACTGGCTGAATGGCCCCCATCTGGAGTAACTGAGAAACTTGCTTGTGAGCCTCTTTTCTTTGTGGAGGAGGAACGTCTGGCATGCCTTTGAAAGGGGGCATTGTGTGGAAATAAAACCTGTAACCGTGGTGAATGATATCCAACACCCATCTGTCTTGAGTAATTAAATCCCAATTTTCTTTGAAAAGAGACAGTCTTCCTCCCAAAGGAGCTGCCAGACGAGAATCTACTGGCAGCTGAAAAGGCAGGTCATTGGGTCTGTTTACGAAAGGACTGACCCCTACCCTCACCAGAAGTCTGAGCAGGTGAACTCCTGTTCTAGGCCTAAAAGAACCTTGAGCCCTGCCCCTACCACGTCTAGACCTACCCCTAGACTGGGAATCATAAGCAGGATATGTCCACCCCTTAGCAGGCCAATTTCTACTAAACTTCGGTGGCTGCACCTGCAAAAATCTTTAACAGTTTGCATAGACTTAGCTTTGTCCTCCATTTTCTTTAAAACTGCTTCCACAGGCGAACCAAACAACACATCAGACTGTAAAGGAGCATCCAAAATCCTTGTCTTAACATGCTCAGCTAAATTCTGATCCCTCAACCAGGCATGCCTGCGAAGAACAGAACTAGTGGCAGCCACCCTCGAGGAGGCCTGTACAGCATCAAAACCACATTGTAAAGAATGCTTACCCACTTGTTCAGACACATGAACCAAATCCAGCAACTCTTTACACTCAATACCTTCCGCCAAAGCATCCACCTTAGATTTCAATTGTGAAAGGAGATAATTCTGATATTTTAGCATGTGAAACTGACAATTCAACGCTCTCATGGCTAGAGTGGAAGAAGTATACACTTTCTTTCCCCACCTATCCAAAGCCCTTGCCTGTTTATCAGTGGGAACAGGATTTTTAACCACAGAGGCCTTAACACCTTTAGGCCCCTGAGAAACAGTTTCTGGATCCGCCCTAGGACTCTTAAACAAATACTTATGAGCTTCGGGCACCCTATAATACCTATCAGGTTTAACAGGAGCAGGAGGCAAAGAGTCAGGGTTCAGGGAAGCCTCTGCAAAAACATCCTCCACCACATTCAACACAGGAGGTATAGCTAAGGGCCTATGCTGGGGTAAAAACAAGAATTCCCTAAGCCTTTTCCTGGAATCAGAGTAATCCTGGCCTTCCCATTTAAAGTGCTCCCTCATGGAATGCAGAGTCTCTGAAAATGAGAAATCCTCAGGAGGAGAAGCTGTAGGAGTGGAATCATCCACAATCAGAATAAGGAGGATACTCCTGCAAATCTTCCGCAGAAGACTCAGAAGCCTCTGAACACTGTTCAAAACTATCAAACTCCGGTTCCACCCTAGGCCTCTTATCAGGAGGGGGCATAGAACCTCTAATCATAGTAATCAAATCTTCTGCCATTTTAAGCATATGTTTCTTAGGTACAGAACCCGAAATGCTAGGAGAAGCCCCCACTGAAGCTGAACTTGGCCTACCTCTCAAAGAAGTCTTGGCAACAGAAGGAGAGGCTCTAACTACCTTGGGAAGAGAAGGAAGAACAGTTACCTGAGAAGCCCCCTCAGCCTGGCCTACCTCCTGAGAAGGCACATCCTGTAACAGTAAAGTTTCTGCCTGAGACTCCATGGAAACTCCTGGCAAAGCCTCTGGCTCCACAGAGCCTTCTAAAGAACCGACGTCCGGGACTGCCGGTTCATCCACCCTAGGCTTCGCTGTTTTGTCCTTGCGCTTCTTGGACGAAGCGGGCGTCGGAGCATCCGACGGCATTTTATAATTGCAACGCTTCCCAAACACTAACCTGGCACAGTCTAACCTCCTCTTAATAGTGCGTTTGTTAAACCTAGCACAAGAGCGGCAACCAACAACGTCGTGCTCAGGCCCTAAACAAGGTATACACAAGGTATGGTAATCCCTATGAGGTATCTGTTTCCCACAAGAAATACAGTTATTCACTTTTTCTGACATCCGGTTAAACACTGAGGCAAGAAAAAACCAAAATGTTCCCCAACGGGGTACTTAGCCAACTCTGCTTCGGTCTGAAACTCCGGTTTCGGAAGTATTTCAGAACGCCAACCTGCACTCGCAAAACTGCTTCTGCATCGGACCATGCGGCAAAAAAGACTGAAGATATGACGTCGATCATGCGCATTAGTACCCTGACGTACTGATGTCAGTCTAATGCGCCCTGACCGACGTCAGCCATATACTCTGGTATTCGGGCCGACTGGACAGCGGACTACACCCCAATAGTAAGGACTGCAGCAATGGGGAACGAAGAACATCTTCTCTGTTATAAAGAAGAAAAAGGTGCTTAGCCACAGCCAAGAGTGAGACCACGTCCGAGCTACACAAGCGGCAAACGAGATCTGGGGATAGAGAGCAGTGCAGCATGGGATACCATCTTAGCCCAGCCAATAGAAAGACTTCGAGCTAAAAGTATGGCTGAGTCAGAGCTGACATTCGGCTCCGAACCCACGGGTAAGAATGTAGGTGAGATTGGACTACATAACATTGACTGATTTAGGCAAATTCTCTCCCTTAGATCTTCAGACAAAGAAGCAAATCACCATGTATTGCTTTCAGAAGGCGAATCTGAATCTCAACCCCCAGAAGTCAGAACTCAACCCAAAGCACCAGAACTACCTTCCCAGGGGCAATCACAGACTCATATCAACAGCAGACAAAGTCATCTTCCACTATAAAATACCTCAAAGACCTATGTTCCAAGCACTCCATCACTGCAAAGGAATTCCTCAAGGCCCTGGACTACATGGCCTCTTGCATTACAATGATCCCCGTGGCAAAGTTACATAAGAGAAGGCTGTGGTAGTTCCTAAAAAACACTGGCTAAGTATCAGCAGTCCCTGGAAACAATAATCCCACTGTTCCCATGTCAAAAAAAGGATATGCTACAGTGAGAGGAGACTGTTCGCAGTGACCAAGGTATAGACTTTATCCTGCTGGAGACAACACAGATACTTACAACAGACAGTTCTGACAGAGTATGAGAAGGCCCAGATAGGACACTTCAGAGTCCAGGGGATTTGGGGCAAGCAAAATTACACATCGACCTAAAGGAAATTATGGCAATTATCATGGCTATGAAAGCATTCACATACAAACTGTACTTAGGACCACTTCAAATATGGAAGCACTCGTACCCCTATGCAGACTGACTATGGACTTTGGGGGTTGTCCAGCAGCTCAGTATAACACCCTCATATCATCTTACATCCCTGGTCAGGACAATCTGCTGGCAAACTCCTTAAGTACAATTCTCCTAAACCCTAATTAATGGATGCTGAAAAGGGAAATGATTTTGAATCTCGTAAACCACTGGGGAGTACTAGATAGATTAGTTGCCTCAAGAGAACACACACAATTAAGTAAATTCTACTTGAGAACCCAGCACAAAAAGGTCATGGAGATGCTTTCTCCATCATGCAGACAGACCTATTTATACATGACTTTCCACTGATCACCTTAATCCTCACTAACTTCATAAATTGGGGTCAGACAGACTCAGACTGATCATACTGATGTGGTCCTTAGTCTTGGTGTGGACCATTTTCCCTGCGCAGTGATCTGCTTTTGGTTGTGCTGTAGCACTGCACCCCAACCAAAGACCGATGCGTCTGTGGTGAGTTCTAGCAGGTGGGCAGGTACCTTTAATCGAATTCCCTGATTGTGACAGATGGCAGAGATCCACCACTGAACTTCTCTCTTCAGACACTGAAGAAGGGGGAGAGAAGTGTCCAGGGATGGGAGTGCTGACTCCATAAGTTTTTCAAGGTCCACCGGATCTTTCTCATGTGGAGTCTTGCTAGGGGGTAACATGGGTATTAGGGATGCCATGTGTCCTAGCATCCTTAGAAATTCTCGTGCTGGCAATGAAGCGAGATTGGTGAGTTTGTTAAAGTCTATGCCAAGAACCAGTATTCTTTGTTCTGGAATAAAGGCTTTCATTAAGTCTGTTCTGGTTCTGCATCTCAAGAAAACCATGTTTTGTGTGGGTTGCAAATTAGACTTTTTGTTGTTTATAGTGAACCTTAGGTGGGTCAGAGTGGAGATCACCTGTTTTAGGTGCTCTTGGAGGACTTGGTGGTCTTGATGAAGGACAACCAGATCATCTGGTTATGGGTATGTTTGTATACCCTGTGTTCTGCAGTGAGCAATGAAAGGTGTTACACACTTTGTGAACACTCGAGGGGCTGTGGAGAGTCCAAAGGGCAAGACAGAGAATTGAAACTGCCAGGAACCTACTGCAAAGCAGAGGAATTTATTGTAATCTGGGTGAATAGGTATGTGGAGGTAGGCATCTTTCAAATCCAGGGCTACCATAAAGGCCTGAGTGGGAATAAGTGGTAGAAGCATAGGTAAGATGATCATTTTGAAGCCGAGTACCTTGAGAAACAGATTTAGGAAAGATAAATCCAGAATTGGTCTCCATGGACAGTCTTTCCTTGGTACCAAAAACATTCTTGAATAAAATCCTTTGTTTCTTTGGCTCGGTGCTATTTGTTCTATGGTGCCTTGGGCCAGTACTTGTTGAATGAGTGGGGAGGAGTTGGACTAGGTTTACTGGAGGTTGAGGAATTCCCTGAAAGGGGGGTAACATCCACCAAGTCATAAAGTAACCCCTCTGAAGAATGGAGAGCACCCATTTTTCTGTTGTAATCTTCAACCATGAGGGTAGGGAGAGGGTGAGGTGAAGGGACAATGGAGTGTTTTGATTTTGTAATGGTAAGTCACAAAGGATGTGGTCTGGCTTGATCAGACTGGCTCCGAAAGGAGGTGGTGGAAGGAGTGGAGGGAAACCTGGGATTAGAGGTTTTCCTCGGTTGCCTATGTCCCTTTGTCCGAGGAGCTGTGTGGGAGGACTGCCTCCTGACAAAGGAAGTGCTTTGTGGATAGTTTCTGTGGTATCTGGATATGGGAGATACCAGCAAGTGTTTTAGGTTTTGCAGTTCTTTTCTCTTCTCTGGGAGGGATTTAAGAAGTTCAGCTAAGGTCTGGATAGGGCTTTACTGTCCAGGGAGGCATCAAGAAGCTTTGTTTGTACATCTAAGTGCAGTGGCTGAAGTCTCAGCCAGGAGTACCACCTTAGAACTGAGCCAGATGCAGCAGATTTGGATGATGCTTCCACGGCATCTTAACTGCATTTGATGGAGTGCCTAGTTACTTTGGATGCTGTTGAGAGTAGGTTGTTAAACTGAGTTTTAATACTTGATTCCGGGGGCCTCCGAGAGAAGGGTAGAAGTCTTGGAAATTGTGTCCAGGACACACCTAGCCATGTGGGTTGGGTAGTTCAAGGCTCTAATAGCAAGAGTAGAGGCGGTATACACCTTTTTCCCTAGTCTATCCATGAACTTACTGCCTTTATCAGTAGGATAGAGGGCAGCAGAAAGTAACTGTCTGGATGTCTTATCTGCAGGAGCTGCAACAACAGCAGGGTCTGGTGGCGGGTTTCTAAAAAGGAACCGAGTGCCCTGTGGGACCTTACAAAAATGGTCAGGACATTTAGAAGCTGGGGGTTGTGAGTCTGGTGCCTGAGAGGCGGCCAAGAAGGCATCCTGTAAGGCAGGGAGCAAAGGGGGCACAGCTGAAGGGGATGGCTGTTCCATTTGAAGCAAGTCAAAACACCTTTTCTTTGTATCTAAGACCTCTGAGGCCTGCCATTTAAAATGTTCCGTCATGAGGGAGATGGTATCACCAAAGGTGAATTCTTCCCCAGGAGACTCTGGGGTGATGGGATCCTCTTCCTCTAGGATAATAAAGTCCTTGGGTGAATCAATTTGAGATTCATAGGTCACAGAGTCTTCATCTGAGGAAAGATCTTCCTCTGATACAAGCAAGGGAGGCCCTGTAGGAGAAACAGTTGGTCGCTGTTGTGTCTGTAGGGCCGGGAATGCCTTAAACAGGCTTTGAGAAAAAACATTCCCTTCCTGGCACAGGTTGTGTTTCTGTGTGCTTTACTTTTTGTTCTCTCTTCATTGGGGTAGACAGTAGAGAAATAGAGGGAGCCGACGCCTGGATGGATGGAGGAGCAAAAGCAGGGCCCACTGACTGAATGAGTCATGGTTCCCCTCCACCTTCAGGATATGATGGCTGGTTAGCCTCAGCGGACGTACTCAAGGTTTCTGCCAGTCCAGCTTCCATCGTGGTTCCTGGGCCTAGTAAGGAAACGGAGGTCTGAAGAGATTCAGGGCTTTCATCAGTCTCAAAAACCTCCCCTGATGCCTGAGGCGCAGCATAGAAATCAGGCCTGGTTTTCTTGGCCTTCTTTCGCGGCGCCTCATCGGATAGGCCTGCTCCTCCCTCCATACCAAGCGCAAGACATCAGAGCCGCTGATTTTCCAAGTAAAGTTTAAGCTTGGCCAGACGGCTGCGAAGAGTTTTTGGAACAAAAGATTTGTAAATGGGGCAGGACGTAAGGTCGTGGTCCTCGCCTAAACAGAATACACACTTATCGTGCGAGTCCTTGTGAGGAATTTGTCTTCCACAGGCACACTTCCCCTTTCTAGTGGATATGTACGTATTAGCAATAACCAAAAAGACAATGAAACCTCCACAGGGTACTTATCTGTACCGGTCGTTTGTAGCAGTTGTCTGAATTAGCGATCTGCTTCCCGAACTGGTGAAGTGGAGTCCAACGTTCACTGCGGCAGAAAGATTCTGAAGAGGGTACGTACAGACGTCACTTTTATACCCTATGTCAGTTTATGGCCCTGGTGCAGGATGTCACATGTACCACCTACAAGACTTTGGTACACTAACCGGATGTCAGCACTGCAGGCAGCAACCTCCCGACTGTTATGCATACTGCAACATAAGAATAGAAGGACATCTTTTGTTACAAAAGTAATCTTCTGGATACGTCTGCCATTATCTGTTCAATAAAGGAATTCTTCATGTGTTATAGAATATAAATTATCCTGTTCAGTGGATCTGAAAAATGGCTCAAGAATTTTCTTAGGTGCCACTGTAGGATTATCGTGTGTAACATACATCCTGGGATTCACAGTAACCATCTCCCTATGACAGCATGTCACTGAAGGAATTATGATAGGACTGCCTGAGTCTCTGTATGTTCTGATAATGGAAAACTTGCATAATTTCTAAATCTACGACTGTCCCTTAGAAGGTTAATGACACTGAAGGGGTCTTTATGTGCTGTGACAACAGCTTCATCACTGCAACTATCAGGCAATATTCTGAATAAGGGAAGATGGCTCTGTTTTGCCTTACATACAAACACTTCAGCTAAACATCTAAAAAATAGTCTGCTGATTGCGGGTAGTCTAAATGCCAGCGCTGAAAACTGAAAATGACACTATCTATTTGGAATATGAAGTACTTTGCACAAATGCATTTTTCTTTTGTGTGTTGACCCATTAAGGCTTCCTTCCTCCAATGTTTCTTAAGCCCCATCATTCTTGATGCAGTGGGGCCCCAATCCACATCGAACAGCAGCCTTGGACAAGCTTGTGTCCATTTATGCCTGGTCATTACTTGGCTGCTGGAATGCTGCATCTGGTTCCCAATGGTCAGAATGTCTGGCTTCATTCTCCCTAGACCAGGGTGTCATAGTGTTTCAAAGCAGACCATAACTGTCTACAGACCTGGGAACTACATACAGCTACCTCCTCTTAGCATCCTAATTTAGGGCATAAGCTATTGTGGAATTTCGATTATGTCCCTACACTCAGACCATGGGTGGCTGACATGAGCACTTGGGGAGGGGGAACACCTATGTCCTCCTTGGATGCAGCCATGTGTCCACATGTGTGTTCCAAGGGCTACCATCACTAGCTTGGGAGCACCAAACTCAAATCCTCCCACAAAGGGCTGATACTGTACTGCAATACTCTGCTTGCATGGGAACAGCTTGTGTATATTGGGAAATCACCACTCTTTCCCCACAGTTTGAGTGAGCCATAAGCTGCTCATTTTGTATCCTCACCCACTTACATCTTCACATTCGCAAGTCACTACTCACACTTGGATCACCTGGGTTACAGCCAGGGTTTCATCCCTCTGTGTTAGACAACCAAGGCCCTCCTGCAACATGAATTCAATGGGATAGCAGCAGTCAGGATGCTTCCATACCAGGATGCCTTGATCTCCTCTGTGCACACTTCCCCTAGTGATTTCTCCATTTGCAGGTGTCTGGTCTAAAGGGGCAAGTCGGTCAGGTGTCAGAGAAGTTGGAGCAGATGAAACAATGAGGGGCTCTAGGATGCAAACAATGGCAGGGACTGTAGCAAGAACCACATGTTAATAATAATAACAGCAATAATAGTAATAATAATACAAATTAAAAAAAAATCACTGAGGTGTGAACTGAGAACAGTCATCTTCTGTAACCTGAAATGTCATGTATGAATCTTGTGTTACAAAAGTAGCAATCTTTAAAGACACCATTCTGAATGATTTGTGATTATAAGAACTCCAAAACTGGACTTTAAGTCTTGCTTAAAAAAAAAAAAACAACAGAAACACCTGGAAGTAGAAACTGACCTCTCTGACTAGACGTTACCCCAATACACTACTTTCTTTATTAGTAACTGATCCACTGTCTATAAAGCTTGCAGCACTTGTCATGGCAGTGACTACAGAACAAGCTGTATTTGTGGTTTCCAGGCACACAACATAAACTCGTAGCATATGTAAACTCCATTGTCTGTCTTCTGCCATGCAGAAAGACAGTTGAAATCTGCCTCTGGAAGAGTAGAAAGGAAGATGCAGTATGACTGGTTATATTTGTCTCTTCATGCTGAATCTGAGCTAAAGCTGGTTTGCATTCATTTTTATGTTTCTGTTCACTAAGCTGTTAGAAGAATTTGGCATATAGACATACACATGCAAAGTAGGCTTTATTTAACCTTTTTTTATAGTCTACAATAATATACTCATCTCACCGGCAAAAAATGTATTTATTTATTTAACATTTGTTGACCGGGAAAGTCTGACTAGGTTCCACAGATCCTGTTTTCAGCGGAGGCTTAGGGAGAAATGCTCCAGAAGTAATATAATAAATAATAATAATAATAAAAAAATAATAAATCTTGCTTCACCAGAGCACAGTTTTCTACTTCTGACATTCTAATTGTATGAACTTGATCTAAGCCAGGCTTCTTAAAAATACTCCTGAAATGTCTGCCCTTGACAAAACATTTATAGCACTACAACCACACATCAGTGCATAACACAGAATTATTTCATTCAGTTCCATCTAATATGACTCATGGTTCTTCATGCTAGCTGTCGGACCTCAGACGGAAAAAACAATGCTCTATCTAGCCTTGAGCTTTTAATTTTCCCCTCGCATAATGAACTTGTGTGTGAAGCTATTGCAGACTGAATTTGCTGCCAAAGAAAGAAAAATGGCTCTACGATAAAACTACTAGAGAACAGATGCGATAGTCCTTCAGGTCCATTAGAATGACAACTTGGAAAGGATGGTTGAGGGAGGAATGCTGTGTTAGATGGATGTGGATGAAAAGATCCTGCATTACGGCAAGTATTTAATTACCATTTTCTGCTCATTCTGTCTGTCTGATCTGACTGCTGGGTCAGATTCCCAACCTACAAAATATCTGTGAGGTATCATAACAAGAGACCTTTGAGGACAGTGGCTATGAATGAAGCCCTAGACCTAAAAATAATGTTAATGCACTGTACACTAGGTTGCTGCAACACAGATTTTATCAAGTGACAACTTCCTAAATAAAGCTGTATACATGGCAAGACATCATGTGGAAAGAATTTTGGGTCTGCATGGCAAAGGATGGCTGTACACAGACCAGAAAAAGGAAATACAGTCAGAAAGCCACTTGACCAAAATGACTTTCAAAACTTTAGAACTGATCTTGTTTGCTGCAAAAGACACAGAGTTGAGTCTTTCCTTAAAGGTTTACTCCTGTACAGATAAAATCTTAGTGGTCTAAAAACATCCAAAAAGTGTGTAGAATGCATTCATCTTTGTTGGAGTGGTTTAGAAAACAATATTGGTAGATAGACAGGTTGGTTCAGGTTTGTGTGAATGTCACCATGGTGACAAAGGACAGATATGTATGTATCAAAACTCTATTCTTATGGAAAATAGTAGTAATAGTAGTAAGAGACAGAGCTTGTAGCTTACATCTCTCTGGCTGAAGTTATTGCTACAAGCAATACAGTTTTCTAGGAAAGAATCTTCAAGAGGTGGAAGATGCTTGCTCAAAAGGAGACTTTGCCAGTGCTTCCAAAGCAGAATTAAGGTTCCACAATGGTAGAGATTCTCTGGATTGGAGAAGAGAAGATAAAGCTTCCTTGAGAAAGGCTCTACAGAGTAAATGCCTAAAACATGAAAGTCACATCCACTATGAAAGCTAGAAATTACGGCTAGCTGTACTTTAATGGTGGAATAAATGGAGCCTGAATCAAATATTTTTGAGGAAAAGTAAAACATCAGGGTTGTATTAGCACGGAGGAACAGGGGTGGTGGTGGTGGTGGGGGGTCTAGCCCTTGTGAGGTTGCCCAAGGAGAGAAAGCTTTTCCATTTGCTGTGATACATTTTATGCAGACTCCTCTGGGAATCTGGATGGAATACGAATAACATCATGGGACAAAGAAAGATCACTGGCCATCATAGGAACTGCAGAAGCTAGGTGATTAACTAGGGGCTGTGGAGGTCTGATGAGATGACGCATATGGATGAGACAGCAGATCCTTCCTGGGATCCAAGAGGCATGGAAAATTCTTGATCTGAGACTTCAGCAGGGAAACTAAATTTGCCTGTGCCAGTAAGGAAAAATGAGGCTTACTGTGGCTTTGCATCTTGTTTTGCTTTCTGCAAAAAATTGGGCATCAAGTGCAGAGGAGGGAAAGCATAAAGAAGTCTACAGGGGAAAGTTCAACTAGAGCACCTCTCAGGTCTGCTATACAGAGGAATCAAGGCAAAGAAGTTGCTGCACTTGGTGTTGGTCTAGCAAGCAAGCAAGTCGTAGCAAGAATTATCCCAGCAGATGAGTATCTATGTTATCTCTGTACTGAGATATAATTCGTGAGGCATCAGAATCAATCTGCTGAGCCTGTTGGCGAGATGGGCTGTTGTTCTGGTAATGTGTGTTGCTATCAGGAAGTAATGCAAAGCAATTGCCCATTGTTATACTCTCATGGCTCCGTGGCATAAACAGAAGGACCTGACCCCTCCTTGCTTAATTTACCATACCATTGTAACATGGATGGAAATTATTCCTGGAGGTATGGCATCCTGTAGTTCCTGCAATGAAAGGAGTGCTTTCATCTCTAAGAGACTGACATGAAGGTTGGCCTCTTTTTGACTACGTGTACCTTGGAGCATCCTCTGTAACAATGCCCCTAACCCCCCCGGGAGGAGGTGTCCATGGCTGTCACCTCTGTGGAAGGTGGCAAATGAATGGTCTTCCTGAAAGAATAAAGGGGATGTTAGCCACCAATGTAACTAAACTTTGCATAGATTGGTGATTGTAATCAGACTCAAAGGGTGATCCGAAATTTGACAACACTGAGTTCTGAGTATTAGCCAATGAAGTATTCACAAGTGATACTGAGCAAACTGCAGCATTAGTATGGAGGAAGCCATTAACCCTAGGACTCAGAGTACTAGGATCGTTGGTGGAGAATGGAACTGAAGGACAATTTGGACAGAGTTTCTTAGGTTGCGAAACCTGAACATAGGAATAGAAACTATGTACTTTGTTGAGTTCATGTGGCAACCTACGAACTGAATTGCCCGAGTTGGCTGCATATTTTATTTTCATTGTTTACCGATATGCTCAAAGACGCACAAACCTGAAGCAAGTAAACTCTAGAGTCATTCAAGAAGCCAGTCATCCAGGTATGGAAACACACAAATCTCTTATAGTTGGAGAACAGCTGCGACCACTGCCATGCACTTGAACACCCGAGAGGACTGTGGTGAGACTGAAGGGCATTTCTCTAAACTGAAAGTAAATGGCTTCCAGAATGAAGCGTATATATCACCTGGAGGCTTTGGCTATTTTGATATGAAGATGAGCATCCTGGAAATCTACACAGTATAACCAATCATTTGCCTATAAACAAGACAAAACTGTTAGGGCTGTGACCATCCTGAATGGGGTATATATATATATATTTTTTTTTTACCTAGAAGTTTAGATGCTGGAGATCCAGAAATGGCCTGAGATCCTTGTTCTTCTTGGAAGCAAAAAGAATCTCTCATAACAGAATAATATCCTAATCCTGTCTAATCTGGTGGCATCTCCTGTATGACTTGTTTTTCAAGGGGGGGAAAAACTCTTTCCTAGCCACTTTTGTTGGTGGGGTGGTACATCTGGATGCAGTAAACCTGCTGGGGGGATGGAAAAGGGAAAATATATAGCCTCCGGATAGTATCCATCTTACCCAGGAACCCTGTGTGAATGCCTTTCATGCACAGGAAACAGGGGGATAAAAGACTCTTGACTGCCACCACTAAGGAACAGTGGAGTAGTCTTTCATAGACAGAGTTGCCTGTCAGAGAAATGTCCATATCATCCCCGATTTTGTGGACCACCTCAACCTCTCGATCTGCATCCACTGAAGGGGTCACCTCTACCACAGCTGGTCCTTTCAGAAGTGGAGTCTAAGGGTTGATGCTAGATTTTCCTAAACCACAAGGATTTGAGCCTCTACTGGCTCCTGTTGTACAAGACTGTCGTGGAGTTTCACACTTGACTTCCACAACAGAAAACACCTTTCCATCCTGTTAGGACTTCTGCATTTTCTCTCTGATATAAGAACTACACAAGGATGACTCATATTCACAAAGGACATCTTAAAGTTATTTGCAATGTCACAAAGGCAAGACAAGCCAAAACTAACTGTAATGCTTGCCGCTGCTGCTCATGCTGCTCTATCAGCTGCATTATGCATTAGCCACAAGAAGTGATTTATTATGCCGAATGTAGTACCCCCAGTAGTCTCCAATTAGTTTACAGAGTCTAGAATGGGTGGCCTCTTCAAAGAGGCCAACGGTTGCTCTGCTACATATCTTTGGAAGCAGCTCACATGAGTGATGTAGTTCAAGGCTATAAGGGCAAAGGTGCCCGAGACATATAACTACATCTCCATTTTGTCAAAAGCCTGTGACTCCTTGATAGGCAGATGGACAGAGGCTATATGGTACTGTCAGCTTTTCGTTGCTGTTACACCAATACAGCCCCTAAGGGGACCCTTGGATCAAAACCGTCTGTCCTAGGGATGTCTATGGATTTTATTGGGTTTTCAAGGAACACATTCAGAGATATCTGGCTCCTGCCATGTCCTTCTGGTGGCCACGTCAATGAGGCAGTTCTCACGAGGTACCACACAAGAAGTAGAGGGGTGTGAGTGATACACCTCAAACAGGATTTCCTCATCATAAGAGGGTGGGTCTTTTGACAAAGACCCACCTGTTTCATGAACTTAAGAATCTCACCAAAGCCAGAGTATTCTGGTGGAGATTGGAGGGAGCTCTCTTGATTATTCAAGTCAATGTGAAAAGTGACAAATTCTGTAGGGGACTCAAAGTGGCTCCTTTTTCATGTCTTCCTTCTTGGCATGTCAGGATGGGGAAGACTTAACTCCTCTGGAGGACTCTGACTGCCTCTGGGCAGATTCTTTAAGGCAACTCTGAGTTCTGACCCTAGGAAGCATAAAGGGGCTGAGAAAGAGAAAGCAGTGTGTCCTGGGATGGGACTAACACAAGCAAAGTTTGAAATTCAGTTCCTGGAGGAAAAGCTATTACCTCAAATGCCTACCCCAATCTCATCTGGATCCAAGGAAACCCTATTAGCTGGCTGTAGCATTCTCCCAGAAAAAATGGGAGGCATTGATGAAGGCATTCCAAAAACCAACACACTGTATAGTATTCCAAGAGAGGATTGGTGAGGAAGCCTTGAAAACCAAAGTCTTTGACAATGTAAAAGGAGCCTTACTAGACGGATTCAAGAATGGTGACAAAATATCTAGTATCAAGATATCAGTCCTGAGACCCCCTCAACAATGAAAGGTCTCGGAGTAGAGTGCATTAGATCTGAAACCACAACAGCTGGAAGAGGTCAAGCTGGCCCAGAAGTTAACAGACTCCAGATGATGCAGCTGCTCCAAAGCCACTGATGCCAAAGCATGAACTAGGGAAGGAGCAAAAAATGGAGATGAAGGGCCAGCCCAATCTGCCTTCACGACTGAGAGGAGAAGAGGTCACCAATCTCAATCTGAACCTTTAAGAAAGCCTCCATCATGTGACCCCACTTAAACTTTCAAGAGCTCATAAAGGACCTGAAGAAACAT